>NC_135480.1:104915133-105215133 GCF_052094955.1 Ictidomys tridecemlineatus
TCAGCCTTTCCTCTGTGCAAACATGACAAGAAATCTCTGTCTGAAATCTCCTCCTCTTATGAGAAGGTAGGCCCTATCAGATGAGACCCCATCCTTCTCATAACCTTAATTTTTTTCCTTAACAGCCCTGTCTCCAAACACAGATATATAGGGGCTGGGAATTCAAAATATAAATTTGGGGGAATACAATGAGTCTATAATATACATTATTAAAATTAAGTTACTATAACTCTGAACTACATTGTTATGAGTTAAGATATTAATTATAGTCCACATGGCAACCACTATGAAAATAACTCAAGATATATCAGAAAAGATAAGTTGGGTTTGCTGGCACATATGTGTAATCTCAGTGACTTGGGAGTCTGAGGCAGAACAGTCACAAATTTGAGACCAGCCTCAGCAACTTAGCAAGACTCCATCTTAAAATAAAAAATAAGAATAGTCTGGGCATGTTGCTCAATGATACAGTGCCCCTGGGCTAAGCGCACACGCGCGCGCACACACACACACAGACACACACACAGAAAAAGAAGACTAAAAAGTTAAAATGGCATAATGAATACCGAAAAATATACTTTTAACAAAAAGAAGGCAGTATGAATGAATAGAGGAAAAAATGTCATCAGACATTCAGAAAACAAAAAGCAAAATGGCAGATATGGCAAGTATAAATACCTCGTCAGTAATTTCATGGAGTAAAGCATTAAATATACTAGATGAAACTCTTGAATTAAAAGGCATAGATTGACAGAATAAATTTTAAAACATTATCAAGCTGTATGCTACCCATAAAAGTTACATTTTAGCTGTAGATACACAAATAGGTTGAAGGTAAAAGAATGGAAAATATATATCATGAATACAGTTAACAAAAAGAGAGCTCGAAGGGCTTGCTTATTATTAAGAAAAAAAGTTTAAGATTGAAAATCTTATAACAGAGAAACAAGAAAATTTTATGATAAAAGTGTCAATCCATCATGAAGATATAACAATTATAAATATAGTACAGATGCCTAACAACAGAAAACTAGAATACAGGAAGTAAATATTAACATAATTAAGAAAGAAATAGATAATTCAATGATGACAGTTGTCCACTTCAATAATCCACTTTCAATAATGAATAGAACAACCAGAGAGAAGATAAGTAAGGAAATAGAAAACTTTAACACCATTGTAAATCAACTTGACCTAATAGATATCTGTGGAGCAGTCCATGCATACAGCAGGACACATTCTTCTCAACACACTAGGAACATACCCTAGGATAGCCGTATGTTAGACCATAAAACTGCCTAAAATTCCTTAGAAGGTGTAGCACTGTGTAGTATGTACTCTCACCATAATTAAAAAGAAATTAGAAGCCAAGTATGGTGACGTGTGCCTTTAATCCCAGCAGCTCAGGAGGCTGAGACAGGAGGATTGCTTGTTCAAAGCCACCCTCAGCAAAAGCAAGGCCCTAAGCAACTGTCTCCAAATAAAATACAAAAAAGGCCTGTGTGTGTTAGCTTAGTGGTTGGGTGCTGCTGAGTTTAATCCCTAGTACCCTCCACTCCCCCAAAAGAAATTAGAAACTATGACAGAAGGTAATTTGAGAAATTCATAAATGTAGAAATTAAATTAAAGGAAATTTGCAGAGTACTTGGAGATGAATGAAAGTGCAGATACAACATCACAACTTATGGAGTAAAGCTAAAGTAGTTCTTACATGGGAATTAGTAGCCATAAAAACCTCCATTATAAAAGAAGAAAATTTCAAACCAATGACCTAGTCTTTCAGCTTAAAAAAAAAGTACAAGAATAAACTAGAAGGAAAGTAAAAGAAAGGAAATAATAAAAGAAGAACAGAAATTAATAAAGTAGAAAATAGAAATTCAATAAAAAATATAGATAAAACCAAACTTTTAAAACGACTTTTGAAAAGATCAATGAGTATCTAAATAATCAATGCATCAAAGATAAAATCCCAAAGGATACCAGAAAATACTTTGAGATAAAGAAAAATGAAAAGATTTAAGTTACTAAATTTGGAATGATTTAATAACCAATGTTATAGAAGCACTCTACCACTGAGTGATACCCCCATCCCTTTGTTACTTTGAGACCAGGTCTTACTTGAGACTAGACTGGCCTCAAGTTTGTGATCCTCCTGCCTCAGCCTCTCAACTAACTGAGACTATAGGCATACACCAATGTTGCCCTGCAAAACCAATGTTATTTTGATATCAAAATCAGAAAATAACCCTTAACAAGGGAGATAAAACTACTATTTACAAATATCTTATAAATAGACACAGAAATTCCTCAGCATACTAGCAAAATGAAATCCAGTATTTTATAAGAGCATTATACTCATAACCAGGTAGAATTTATCTTAAGTATTCAAGGTAGGTTCAGTTTATGAAAGCAAATCAATGTGATACACCATACCCATGGAATAAAAGGGGAGGCACACATGATCTTATCAACAGATGCAGCAAAGGTATTTGAAAAAAATCAAATAACCTCTCACAAACACAAAATAGCATTAAGCAAACTAGGAACAGGAGGCAATGTACTCAAAATGATGAAGGGCATCAATGAAAAAACCTTCAAATAAAATGATACATATGGTGAAAGACTTTAAGCTTTTACCTTATAATCAGAGATAAAAATAAGAATTTCTGCTCTTACCATTCCTTTTCAAAATTTCTAACTTTCTACTCAAGGCAGGTAGACAAGGAAATAAAATAAAAGGCATTCTGATTCTTAAAAAAAATAGTAACAATATTTTATTTGCAGATGGCATGATATTTAACATAAAAAATCCTAAAGAGCCGGGCGCGGTTGCGCATGCCTGTAATCCCAGTGGTGTAGGAGGTTGAGGCAGGAGAATCACAAGTCCAAATCCAGTCTCAGCAATGATGAGGTGCTAAGCAACTCAGTGAGACCCTGTCTCTAATTAAAATACAAAAAGTCCTGGGGATGTGGCTAAGTGATTGAGTGCCCCTGAGTTCACTCTCCAGTACCCTCCACCACAAAAAATCCTAAGGAATCCACAAAAGATTTGTTCGACCTAACAAATTCAGTGAGGTTATAGGTTTTAGGATCAGTAAACAGAAATTAGTTATAAGTATTTGTTATAAAGAATTAGAAAATGTGATTAATGAAACAATTCCATTTACAACACATAAAAATAACAAAGCACTTATGCATACATTTAACAAAATAAGTTCAAGCATTCTGCACTGAAATCTATCAAACATTGTTGAAAGAAATTAAAAAGCAGCTAACGGAATGGAAAGCCATTCTGAGCTTATGGATGGGAAGACTTCATATCATTAACATGGTAATGCTCCTTAAATTGATCTCCAGATTTCATGCAGTCTCTACTGAATGTTTAAGTGCCTTTTCTTCTTTGTGAAACTTGGCAAGCTGATCCAAAAATTGCCATTGAAATGTAAGTGAACCAGAATACCCAAAACAATTTGAAAAGCAAAAACTGTATAGGAAGACTCACTCTCCCTTATTCATTCATTCGTTCATTCCTTCATTTAATGGTGCTAGAGATCAAACCCAGGTGGTGGGGATGGAAATCAGAACCTCAAATTCCCAGCACTGTATCACTACCTCCCCAGCCTGACACTTCCTGATTTTAAAACAAGTAGTCAACTATGCTAATTAATACAGCATAGTACTGGGGTAAAAATAAACATGAAAATCAGTGGAATACAGCTGAGAAATAAACCCATACATCTATGGTCATTTAATTTCTGACCAAGTTGACAAATAATAGTATAGAGAAAAGAATGAACTTTTCAACAAATGATGCTGGGACAGCTGAATGTCCACATGCAAAGGTTGAAATTGGACCTTGGCTCAGCACCTTCTACAGAATTATTTCAAAAACATTAGGCCTACCCTTGAGGGTTAAAACTATACAACTCATAGAAAAAAAATTCATAAATATTCATAACTAAGGATTAGGCATTTTTTAAAATACTTCCTAAAGTAAAAAGAACCAAAGAAAAATAGACCAATTAGACTTCACAAGAATTAAGAACATTTATGTGTCAAGGGACACGATCCACAAAGTGGAAAGACATACACAGGATGTTGACAAATCATAAATGTAGCAAGAGTTTAATGTCCAGAACACATTAAAAATTCTTATAGCTAAGTAATAAAAAGATGAATACCCTGATGGAAAAGTCATGACCTTGTAGATAAATATACTTACAAAGAAGAGATAAGTGGTTAGGAAAAATGTGAAAAGATGCTCAACATTATCATTATTAGGTAAATGCAACTCAAAATTACAATTAGATAAATATTATTTTATGCCCACTTGGATTGCTATAATTGTTTTTTTTAAGGAAAATAACAAGCATTGGTGAAGATATGGAGAAACTGGAAACCTCACTGCTATAGTTTGGATGTTACATATTCCCACAGGCCCATGTATTAAAGAGTTGGTACCCAGGATGGTGATCATAGGAGGTGATATGGACCTTTAAGAGGTGGGGCCTAGTGGAAGGCCTTTAGGTCATTGAGAGTGTGCACTTAAAGAAGATTGTGTGATCGCAGTCTCTTCCCCTGCTTCCTCGCTCCCTCTGACATATTCCCCCACCAAGATGTGTGCTGTGGTTCCCTCACCAGAGGCCCAAACAAGTAGGACCTCCCAGTTTTCCAGAACTTTGAGATAAAAGAAACCTCCCTTTACCTCATAAGTAGCTGTGTCTTTTTGGAATGATAAAAATATTCTCACAGTGAATAGTGATGATAGTTATGTAACTTTGTGAATATACTAAAAATCATTAAATTGTATGGTTTAAAGTGGCGTTTGAATTATATCACAATTATAAAAACAATTTGGATGTTTCTTAAGGTATTCAATATACACCTATCCCATGGCATTTATTTCCAGATATTCTTCCAAGAGACATGAAAGTACATGTCCAAATAAAGAATTTTATACAAATGCTCATAGCAGCTTTATTAATATACAGAAAACTGGAAATAAGTCAACTGTCAATCAATAGATGAATGTATAAGCAAACTAATAAGTATCCTTTCATGGAATACTACTCAGCAATGAAATGGAAGGAAATTTGGATATATGGAATGACTTTATCCATGGCCATACCATCCCAAACACTTCCAACCTCATTTGATAAATGAAAAAACATAGGTTTATTTCAAAATAAGTATGTCAATGAAAGAAGCTACACTAAAAACTTCAATTTTATAAAAGTTAAGAAAATTTTATAAAAGTTTAGTAAACGTAACCTAGTCTCTATTGGCAGATCATGTCATTGGTTGCTTGGGGGTGAGGGTTAAAGTTGGGAGGTGTGAAAGTGAGGCATTATATGGATGAAAAGTTTATTTTGGAGGGTGATGGATATATTCATTTTCTAGATTTTAGTGGTTTCACGGATTTGTGTATCTATCGAAACTCATCAATTGGGTTGAATGTGATGGATATTATTATCCAAAGTACATGTATAAAGTCATGAATTGGTGTGAATATACTTTGCATACAACCAGAGATATGAAAAATTGTGCTCTATTTATGTAATAAGAATTAGAATGCATTCTGCTGTCATATATATAAAAATTCATCAATTGAATACTTCTCATATGCAGTTTACTATTTTTTTTAGTTACATTTCATTATTGTTAAAAATATTTAGAATATAAAGTCCTAATTTAAAAATGAGAAAATTATTTGAACAAATATGGGATAAAATAGGAAAAGTTTTGTGGGGCATGATGGCCCATACCTGTAATCCCAGCTGCTTGGGAAGCTGAGTCAGAAGGATTGTAAGTTCAAAGCCAGCTTCAGCAACTTATTGAGGCCCTAAGCAACTTAGAGTGATCCTGTCTCAAAAGAAAAATATAAAAATAAAAAGGGATGAGGATGTAGCTCAGTAGTTAAGCACCCTTTGGTTAAATCCCCAGTACCAAAAAAAAAAAAAAAGAAAAGAAAAAGAATTAAGAAATTTCAGGAATAGAATCCAATATATATAGCAAAAGTGATATCTGAAATCAGAGGGGAAAAACATAGGACATTCTATAAGAGTTGTTGAAACTATTGGATCTACATACCATAACTCAAACCAGGACAAATTCCAAATGGATCAAAATTTAAATATAAAACATGAAATCATAAAAATACTGAAAAAATATGGAAGGATTTCATTATAGGCTTGGATAGGAAAAGTCTTCCTAAATATAACCCCAAATTCAAAAAACTTTTAAAAATTGACTACATAGAATTAAAAGAAGCATACACAAGACAAAAATTGGAAAAAACACCACTAGACAAAGAAAAATACAAATGTTAAATTAATTTTAAGTACTTGCAACAAAAACCAAGAAAAAGAATTTATCTCCCTAACATATAAAAAGCTCTTAAATTTTTATAAAACTCAAGTGAAAACAAGTAAAGAATATAAACAGAAAATTTAATGTATTTTTAAGTACATAAAACTACTCAGAAGAGAAAAACAATTGAAAAACTACACTAAGATGCTATTTTTTCACCTGTCAGATTGTCCAAAATCTCAAAGCATGGTATAATCTGTTGGTTGAAACGTAAATTGATAAACCCTTAAGGAGGGCAGTTTGGTAATATGTATTAAAATTGCAAGTATATATACCCTTTGACCCAGCTCTTCCACTTCTGGAAATGGATCCTGAAGTTATACCAGGACACATGCAAAACAACACACACAAGTAGCTATCGCAGCATTGTTAGCAATAGAGAAGGACTGGAAGCAGCCCAAATCCTCCATGAATAGAGGCTGATTTTTCATTTAGCTTGCTTTTATAGCTTCATGGTGGAAAATTAAAGTGAGCCCCTGTTGCTCAGCCCAGAGCAGAGCTGCTCTATGACATCTACTTCATCTCCTTTTCTCCTGGGCCACCTTATAGGCCTCTCTACCTACTGGAGCCCTTCCAAGAGGGAGATGACCTCAGGCCAGCTTTAGGACATCAGCGTCATCATTGGGATGGACAGAAGAGGGAGCAATGCAAAAGAACTCTCTCCCTTACTGATTACTTAACCCGAAGTCTCCTGGGGTAACACTGAGAGGAGGGAAGAAGATTGTGTGTGAACCTTGGCAGATACAGGATCCATCAATAAAGGTTGTTTCAGCTCACTCACCTTTGAATTGGGACAGTTTGTGAATAACACTGATTAAGACTTACCTTTGCCTATTTTGGTAAAGTTGTCCCTTTTTCTAAAACTATCATCAGGATGATATTCTTATCCAGATTCCCATATTTATGGACATTCTGTGAGATCATAAGCAGAATAATAACAGTCACACACTGACAGCTATCTAACCTCAGATGAAATATCCAGAATATATAAATAGTGTCCTGAGTAAGGATGAATAAATTGAGGCCATAAAATGATAAAGTTAGATGGTCTCATTTCTGCATTGACTTCTTTTTAAGAGCCACATAGTTTTGGTAAGATTTGTTGTGGTCACCTTGTTGAAGGTGGTCCGTGTGTGATTTCATTTATTCATTTATTGGCAAACACAAATTCTTCAAAAGCCGCTTGGAACCAGATACAGAGATAGCACCTGGAATCCCAGGTACTTGGGAATCTGAGGCAGGAAGATTATAAGTTTGAGGCCAGCCTTGGCAACTTAGAGAAACCCTGTCTCAAGAAATAAAAAGGGCTGAGGACGTAGCTCAGTGGTAGAGACCTCTTGGGTTCAATCCCCAGTGATGGAGTGGAAAGTGGGGAAGAAAGACATTTAGAGAAAAGGGGTGGATTCTTGCTGGAGATAGCGAGGGTTTTGCGGAATGGTCCTGATTTCAGTAGAACCCTCTTTGAGTGAAGAAGCTCATTCTAAGTGGGTCAATCTGTATAGTTGCACCAGTTGAAACACTGAAGATACACTTCAGTGTACCCAGTGTTTGGGGACCTTTGGGGAGCACACTATATTTATATTCTATTAAACTAGGTCAGCTCCTTTGTTGGGACAATCCCAGTGGGAGCTGTACATCTCACCTAAATACAGCAAGGAGAGTTTTGGTATTTGCTGGTTTGTCTATCCCGATTCATTCTGATGAAATCAAATCTAGTAATACCCTATGTCCCGGTGAACAGACAGTGACTTAGTCATTTAAAAATATTTATTTAGTGTCTAGCGTGGATTCTTCATTGTGCTAGTGTTGTGGGAAATATGAATTCCTGCTGTCGGAGAGACTGCACTCCAAAAGGGTATTAAGACGCAGGCAGAAAGAGCAGAAAGACAGCCAAGTTCAAGGCCACTGAGTTGCAGGTGTGTTATGTCTGACAGGCAGAATCTGAGACTTACACTGAAGTGAGCTCAGGGTACTAGGTCTCTTTTTAGGTTTCAATGATAACAGACGAAGTTTTCTTTTTAGAAAAGATGAGTGAGTCCTGAATCACATGTAGTTTTTTTCTGATTAAAACAAATATGTGATGCTGGGAGGGGTGATATGTGCCTGTGGTCCCAGCTTCTTAGGAGGCTGAGGCAGGAGGGTCCCTTGAACCCATGAGTTCCACATCAGCCTGGGTAACATAGTGAGACCCTATCTCTTAAAAAATTTTAAAAATAAATAGATAAAGCAAATATGTGAACAAATAAGGTGTGATATCATGTGTTTTTTAATCACATTTTAGATTGAAAACCAATTGTGTGTGTATGTATATACCCATTATATATATAATATATATATGTTTTATATATATGTTTTATATATATACCAAAGATATATAGATATAGATATTGGTTGCACTAGGGATTGAACCCAGGTATGATGTACCACTGATCTACATCCCCAGTACCTGTTCTAATTACTATTTATTTTGAGACAGAGTCTTGCTAAATTGCTCAGAGTAACCTCAAACTTGGGAGCCTCCTGTCTCAGCCTCCCATCACTGTGATTATAAATATGTGCCACCAAGCCTGGCTTGATTTTATAATATTTATATGAGTAAAAAGATGTGTAAGGCTGAGGCAGGAAAATTCAAATCCAGCCTCAGCAACTTAGTGAGGCGCTAAGCAACTCAGTGGTCTCTGTCTTTAAATAAAATACAAAATAGCGCTGGGGATGTGGCTCAGTGGTCAAGTGCCCCTGAGTTCAGTCCCTGATACAAAAAAAAAGTGTTAATGCTAAAAACAATATCAAGTGATTCATGGATATTTGCATGTGACAGGTTACAGGTGAAGGAAGTTGCAGCCCACTGTCTTTTGTGGCATCTAGTTCCATCCACTCCACAAACCTAATATTATAATCTGGTTTTGTATTCTTATCAGGGCACTAACAACCTATATGCATTAAAAGAAGATGCGTTGTCTAGAAATAAGGTTACCTGAAGAATGCTAAAGTAAGTGGTTCCTTCACTTTTGAAAAGAGAAGTTTCAGAACCAATGATAGCTACCTTCAAGTAACTGTCATGGACCAGGATTATTTATTGTTTTTCCAGAAACTAGAAATAGGGAAGTCTCTGGTGAAAGTTCCAATGAAGCAATTTTCAGCTTATTATATGGGATGGCTTGCTAATTACAGCTGTCCAAGGGCAGGGTAGTCTCTTTTGTGAGCAGCCTACACAGTGATTGACTGGCTTTTGATTGGAGATGTTACAGATGCATCAAATCACCTGGGTGGGTCTTGGAAAGGCTGTTGGTCACCAAACACTCTTGAGTGACAGGAATATAAAGATTTTTCCTTTACCGTGTAGAAAGTTTTGGATTAGAGAAATTTTAAAAATTTCCTTTCATCTTAAACACTCTGTTATTCTATTATTTATTTGAGTCCTAATGCAAGGTATTTCCTAGAGGTTGTGGAAATGATTGAAAGTCAGGGTACCTGAGATAATATGGCAAATATTAGATGAAGGAGAATGTGTAGAACATTTAGAGAATATTAACTCTATTAAAGAGATGTTTCTGTTGGGAGAAGTGTTCTAGAAACAGCCTTAGAAGCAGGCAGAGTTTTCATTGTAAATATCAAGTTAAGAAATTCAGACAACATCCTAGGGGTAATGGTATATCAGAAGAGATTTACATTTCTCTGAAGTAATACACTCTTTGAATAATGGCTACACATACAAATATTTATTGTTTTCTATGTAAATAGAAAAGGCACAGAACCAGTCAGTTCAGGGTTAGTGTGAGAGCTCAACAAAGTCATCTGGATTTAGTCTCCTTTGATCTTGCTCTTCAGTCCTCTTTGGAGCTGACTTCTACTCTCAAGATGATTAGGGTTCAAGACAGTTGCTGAAGCTCCAGCAATCTAATCACATTCCAGAATTGGGAAGGAGGAAAAGAATGAAGCAATTGTTTCTTTCTTTGGAAGCAAGCAACTCCAAAGACAATTACTGCTTACATCTCATTGGCCAGAACTCAATCGTGTGACCAAATGGAACTGCCAGAGAACCTGGGAAAGGTGGTTTTCTCCATTGAGGACACCCTTCTGTGTTCATTTTCTACAGAATCAATGGACACAAGGGTCATTTAACAGTCTCTACCACTAGTGATGAGTCTCATATTTCTGAGTTGCAATTTATCACCTGCAGGTGACGTACTGAAAGATAAATATGGAAATAATACAAAGAACAAAATTGAATGTTGGGAGACGTTGTAGTCAAGATAAGTAGTTCATTGATGAAAAGGGATTTTGGAGGTTAAGGGTCTTAAGTTTTCTCTTTTATGTGGAAGCTGGAGAGAAAAGGTAAAACGAAGGTGGGGGTGGATCTCCTAAACATCAAAGGGAGATCAGTAGAGGAAAAGGACCAAAGGTTGAAGGCAGGAAATACTGGGGAGTGATAGAGGTCAAATTATATTGTGATACTGTGTGCATGTATGAATATGTAACAACAAATCCCATCATCATGTACAACTGTAATGCACCCATAAAAAATGTGGGAAAAAAAAAGAAGGAAAGGGGATTACGGTATGTTGGACTAGACAAGATTAAGTGGAATGAAGGGATATTATAAGATGAACATTGCAGAAGTGTACTTGATAAGACCTGGTAGAAAGGGAGAAGGAGGAACATAGACTGTATGGATGTCCACGGGGTTTGCCAGCTCTGTGAAGGAGATGTGTTTTGTTTCAGATACACTGGGTTTTCTGTGATAAGGAAGCATCCAAGGAAATACGTGAACAATTTATGGTTAAGACTGTGGGACTGTCACTCAGGAGACGATTGAGTGTTGGAGGGATCACTTCTGAGGTCTGTCAGTCATCTCACATCTTAAGTTTCCAAACCAGAACTCTCAGCTGCTTGCCCCTCTCACTGAGGATCCAGAGAATGCTGGTCTGTTGTAATACTCACCTGACAATACACCAATGCATAGGCAGATTCTCTGAGGAAAATGGGTTAGGCTAATATTATAAATTTAAATACACATTATTGGATATTGTGTACCCTTTGAGAATATTTCCCCCCTGAACTCTGAATTATTTCCTAGAACCCAGGCTTTGGATGCCTTTGAATTCAATTTAGCCACGTGCTTAAAGGGAATGATAAAACCAATGTGCCCTAAATTAGCCAGCTTCTATGGCACTTTTCTCAAGATGGACTCAATAATCTTCCAAATACCCATTCTATAAGCATCTACATCTATTAATTGAATTGTAGACCACATTTCTTTTCTTTCCTGTGGGCAGAGAATCTGATTTTCCCCTGACAATATATTCCTAATGTCAGGGGTCAAGCCTTTTATTAACCCATTCTGAACCTGCCTTCAAGTGGTTAATGAAGGATCCCTAGAGCATCGCTTTGACCTTAGCCAGAGCTGCATTTTCTTTAATTGGATTGGATTTTCCCTTCTCCTCTTTTGTTCCTTTAGGCTCCAACCAGAGAAGGCAGCCAATTGAGCTCCTGGGATATATTAATTACAGCGTGTTTGGACGACCATATCTTGGTTTTCCATTATGCTCATGTCATCTTTTATTGTTCTATACTATAAAATATCTCATGGACTGACTCTCTGGGAGTTTTCTATTTGCATTCCATAAGGAAAGGACAACCATGTGGGGGAATGTATACGATGTCAAATTATGAGTTTAAGGGTTCCCTTTCTACATTCATACTGCTGCCAGAAATATAGGACATCACATGGGGCCATTGGGCAAATGCCAGACCATTGTCTATGGGAGTCCTGGCCTTTTGGGGAGGCCCTGAAGTCTTCCAAACAAGGCATCTGGAAAATTTTTTAAAATAAAAACTAGCATGAAAATGTGATACAAACCCAGGAGAACTTTCTTGATATTGTTGTAGTGATACACGGCTCTTTGTGGTTAACAAACTGCTCACACTCCGTACCTTTAGTCACTTTTTGATTGCAGGCCCAGTGAGTGCTATGTTCACTCCACAGAGGAGAGCATGGTTCAGAGAGAGCTTGGTGACCTGCTCGAGGCCACATGTCTGGCTTTGCAGCAGGTCGGAAACAAGTCTTACGCTCTTCCCATTGCTGTCTTTTCTTTTCTCTGTGGTCAAATCATCAACTACTGTTTGCTTACCCAGAAAACAGTTCAGTACAGCTTGCCCTAAACCATGGTGGTCAAACTCCATGGTTAGATTTTTGGAGTTAAATTGCATATCTAAGTCCATCCTTCTTTCTCTCACCCATCCAAAGTATTCTTTTCTTCACCTCCCAAATGCCTCTAGTTATGCTAAGTAAGTCTCTGGCAAACTGCTCTACCTACTCAAATGTCCCATGTTGTTTAAAAAATGGCTGCAACTGCTGGGCACTGTGGTGCTCGCTTGTAATCTCGGTGGCTCGGGAGGCTGAGGCAGGAGGATTGCAAACTGAAAGCCAGCTTCAGCAACTTTGTGAGGCGTTAAGCAACTCAGTGAGACCCTGTCTCTAAATAAAATACAAAAAAGGGCTGGGGATGGGGCTCAGTGGTTGAGTGCCCCTGAGTTCAATCCCCAGTGCCCCCTACCCTGACCAATGGCCGTGACTTTGTTCCTCTATTTCTTACACTGGATTGTTCCTCCTCCACCTGTCTGTCTGGTCTGAGCCTCTTTTGCTTCAGTGTGCTTTAAAAATATTTTTGCTTCTACCTTAAAACGCTCATGGAATAATGTTTAATCATGGACTTATCTTAAGGAGGTAATGAATCTGAGGGGCTTGCAGAGCCCAGGACATTGTGTGTTCCCTAAGCATTAGCTGGTGTGATGAGATGACACTGATGACAAGGTGATGGTGATGGTGACACAATACTGATTCTCCTGTGAGTCTCTTAAAGGAAATGTTTCATGCTTAAAATATATATATATATATATATATATATATATATATATATATATATATGTGTGTGTGTGTGTGTGTGTGTGTGTGTGTGTGTGTGTCATGTGATAAGAAAGCAGTAGATCTTTAATGAGTGATCCATGCAGGTATCATACAGATAGTAATGAAGACAACACTTATATTAGTCTGTAACAGTGAACAGTGAGGTAGATAAAAATAACTATAGCAATGGTTACTTCAAAGCAGTGTGGCTGAATCACAGACATACAGTATGTATAAATTTGTAGCAAACTTAGCATCTAGTCCAGTGATTCTCAAAGTGTGTGCCCCTGAACAACAGCATCACCTGAAACTTGTTAGATATGAAAATCCTAGTCCCAATCAAGATTTACTAAAAAAAAAAAAAAAAAGCTCTGGGAATGGGGTCCAGAAATCTGTGTCTTTACATGCCCTCTGGGCAATTGTGATAAGGTTTCAGAATAACTGAGCTAGTCTAATCATCATCTAATTTTACAGATGAGAGAACTAAGGCACAGAGGTTAAATGACTCTTCCAGGGTCACATAGCTTGTTAAAGGCAGAAGTGAGTTTAAAACTGATCTTATGAATGCATGACCTTTATAGTTCTCCTCAATTGCTTTTTAAAAATCCTCTCATATGGTGTTTCTTACCCAATTTATAATGATATAATAATATAAAATTTTGTTATAGCCAGCCACACATGCTAGAGTAGCAGAAAAACTTAGCATAAGACCACCAGAATATGTACTGACTTCAAATGGGGTTATGTCCCAACAAACCCATCATAAGTTGAAAATATCATGAGCCCAAAATGCATTTAATTCATTTAACTTACCAAGGATCACAGCTTAGGACTACATTAATTGTAGAATAGTGGTGTTTATCTTCTTGACTGTGTGGCTGAGCGGGAGCTGCTTCCTGCCAGCATGGCAAGAGAGAATGATACCTCATATCACCAAAATTCAAAATCTGAAGTATGGTTTCTACTGAATATGTATCACTTTCACATTAGTGCAAAGTTGAAAAATTGTTGAGTCAACCTGTCATAAGCCAGGTGCCATTTGTATTCTGGATCATCCAGTTACCATCTGCACAAAGCTACCTGTTGGCTACACTTCAACACAAAACCTGCTGAGACAGTATGGTCAGCTGAGAGACTCAGCTGCAGCATCTTTGGGATCTGCCTCAAGGTCAGAGCAAGAACACAGGCCTCTGGCCTGTGACTGAGCATGGCAGAGGTACTAGGGCTTGGCCATGTCTACCCATTATGAGACACCCCCCTCCAACCGGTGCATATTTCCCCTGGAACACCTGTTGCTCATCCACAACTCAGAGACGCCCTTCACAGTCTGAGGCTGGCTCTTTCTTTCCCCTGTCCCTTTACAGTGTCAGACCTACACCCTGACCTGAAGGCTTTCTGTGCCCACTGTTGCTTTCTCTCTCTGCTATGTTTTTCAGGGGCCTTTCCCCCAATAAATCTCTTCTGCTTCTAACTGCAACATGGCATCTGCTTCTGGAATCACATGAAGTGACATACTACCCTTCAGGAAGGAGCCTCCGTTTTTAGATGAGTAACATTAGGTCTCAAAAATCCATTCCTAATCCAGATCTGAGAAATGATAAATGATTGCTATAATATCACTAGTAGTAAGATTTGTCAGTATCTCAAAGTTATTATGCTTACAGAAGACACTGATGTAAGGTTGTGTGGTGGAGGTTATCTATTGCTTTTGTAATATCCAAGTAATCATTCACACTTCCAGCCCAGGTAGGGCTGTGTGACATACTTGGGCCAGCCTGTGAGGTGAAGTAATACATTTTCAGTTTATTCCCAAACACAGAAGGAGAAACGTCTATTAAAGGGGGCACAGCAGACCACTAAGGCATGTGTTTGGGATGATGGAATTTCCATTGGCTTGTGATTTATGATCTAATGTGGCACACAGGCCCAGCTAAGCTTGATTGTGTTAAGCACTGAGATTTCAGGATTAATTTGTTACCACAGCTTAAACTATCTTATCAGTTCTAAAACAATATATTTTGTAAAATATGTAGCACCATCAAAGCCTAAGACATTTTCATTTTAACCATTCACTTTGCAACTTTCTTCTTGATGATACTTGGGAGAAAACATATCACCATAAAGATGAAGCTATAATTCAAAGACAGAAGAAAATTAGAGCTTGATTTGTAAATAAAACCCTCAAACTTAACCAAGGAAAAGTTGGTCATTTGAGAGGAATCTTATTTGAAAATTTTCACTTGTGAAAAATCTTAGAATTTGCTCGAAGGAAATCAAAAGTTGAGTACAAGTTAGACATAGTCCCAGCCCTCTATGAACTATATAATTGAATTATATGGTGGAAGGTCATTTTTCCCACATTAGTTTGCTTAAGGGTGAAATAGTCAAAATCATTATTTTTCTTTATCCCAGGAAAATGTGAAAGGGCTGTTTTCTACAGTGGTGCTACTTGTTAAGTCTCATGTATTTACAGGGAATGGCCCAGTGTACAGCTAAGGAGACCAGCTTATGTTGACTTTTTTCATAGCTGGCCTAATGGTTAGCTCGTGATTCCATTCTTTTGATCCTTAGAACACAACCAACCTTCAGGAGATGTGGACAAAAGGCCAGGCAACCAGAACAGGGAATATTGAGAGGTCAAAACAGAAGTGTATGAAATCTAGATTTCACAGCCTTGGTGACATTTAGAAATTCATTGCTGTCAATCAAATGTCAAGGATGCTGCTTTTCCAGGGATAAAATTTCAACCCAAAGTACTTTGAAGGGGCCAGCATCTTGGATTTGGATATAGAGAAGGGAATGTTTGTCTCTTTGGAAGGAGACAGAATCCAAACTTGGAGAACTTGGAGCTTCCAAATGGCACAACCCAGTAAAGCATTTTGTACAGATGGAACCTTCTAACTACTCTAGAGTGTTCACAACTTAACACTAGGTCCTTCACATTGTGTTTTTCCATAATTTAAGGAATGAACTGCAGTAATTCTTATAGGAAAAGTAGAGTCAGGCCAAGTTCAAGGATTTGGAAAACAGAATTAAATAAAGAAATCCAGTTGAAATGGAGATGTAGGGACAAATTTTACAGTGAAATGTTAGTAGGATGGGGTAACTCTCTTCATTTTTATGTTACATGTCTCTACTCAGTCTAGTTTCCTTTTAAAGCAGTTCCCTATAAAATATGTAACATTTTGTTTGGTTACAGAGTCCACATAACCATGTCTTAGGAAGCAATTGCTCTCAACATCCTTCTCCTTCATCCCTTCTCCCTCTCTAATCTCCCTTTGTCACTTTCTTCCTTCCTGCAGGATTTATTAGTCTTCACAGTGATCTATTAATATGTTTCTATCTTTGTCACTAGATAATTTGGTCAACATATAAAATAGAAAACAAATGACAATAGGTTTTGCTATGTTAGGGACAAAAGAAAAATTAAAAAGAACAAAAATAAAACCTGATGATAAACTGTCATTTTGTGTTTTCATTTGGTATTACTGATTCTTAACCTTAGACTTTAGAAATCTAGACCCAGCTCCCAACTCTCACACTAATTTTCTGGGTGACTTTGACTTTCAGATTCAGAGATTGAACAAAATTTATTCTGTACTTTCTGGGTACCCGGTGCCAGGCATTAATCCATTATGTCCAATTGTGTTATACATAGGATTCCTATAAGAACTTGAATAATTTTTCAAGTGTCCTATAATATTTTATAAGTTTCTATAGGTGTTCTATACATAGGACTATGGGACATAAGAGGTCAATCCATTATGCTGTTTCATTTTATTGTTATAAAAGTCCAAGGAAGTTAGAATAAATGCATGTCCTGGTTTCCTGGTTCAGTACCAATGCCATTCCCCACCACCCCATCCTATTGCACCTCCTTTCAAATTCATAAGTGTCACACTTTGGAAAGATAAACGGCACAGTCATCCTCCATAAGACCGTATTATTGTAACATTCTGTTTATAGGCTTTCCTGAGTCTTAGTTTCCTCACTGATAAAAATGAGATGCTTGAGTAAATGACATTAAAATGTTCGTTAGCTCTAAAATCTACAATTTCTTGCATGATTACTTTGTATCAAAGCTTCTTATCTGCTTTAAAAATCTTTTAGGACAAGGATTCTACTTCAGCATCTGTCAACACTGGAAATGGGAAAGGGAACCCACCACTTCGGTACAAGACATAATCATTCTAGAGCCAAAAAGTATAGTGAAACAATGCCTAGTGAAGTTACGTGCATTCATGGTATAAATGTGTCTGTTCAATCACCAACAGTTTTATGAAAGACACACAGAACAGGGACAGTATACAAAGGAACGTGGATGATAAGAACCTAAACTAGGGGGGATAGTAGAGAATAGGACAGACAGCAGAATACATCAGACACTAGAAAGGCAATATGTCAATCAATGGAAGGGTAACTGATGTGATACAGCAATTTGTATACGGGGTAAAGTTGGGAGTTCATAACACACTTGAATCAAACTGTGAAAGATGATGTATTAAGAACTGTGTAATGATTTGAACGACCAACAATAAAGTAAAAAAAAAAAAAAAAAGAACCTAAACTAATTTGTTGATATCTGTTTAGCAATAACACGGTAAGTTCTGATAATGTCAGTTTTGCAATTGCAATGAAGAATTATAAATGGTCTCGGTGTATATCGTTCCCTTGTATTTGCAAACACTATATGTAGAATAGTCTTTATGTCATTCACAGCCTATCTCCTGGAAAGCATGTTGTGGTAGACAAACCACAGGCTTTGGAGTAAAATATCTCAGTTTTAATACTGGCTTTGCCATTTATTAAAATGTGTGCTACTTAATCTTTTTTTGAGACTCAGGAATAACAATCTGAATTTAGAGAAGAGTTCTGAAATTTTAATGAGCTAGTACTGGTACATTGCAGGCCCTGAGCAAGTATTAATTCTTTCCTTATTTCTAGTCTGCTCCCAAAGAAGTGCCCGTAAGAAATGCATCAACTATATGTGGCAGCAGAAATCTTGTCGGTATAAACCTAAATCTCTTGTGTTTTGATGACTGCACCAGTACCAGCAGAAGGGATTTTACTAGATGATGAAGTTATGATTAGCAGCCAGTGGCGGCTGGATTTTCAGTTCTGCCATATATTGAAGTTCTCAGGGGATGATGCTTCATCTCCTGTAAGGCTGTCTGTAAGTCTGTTGATCCTTCAAGGCTGAATGTAATGCTCTCTTTCTAAAGGATGCTTAATAAAGACAATCTGTCACCAGTTTTTCAAGCCCCAAATGTGCCCCCGTAATGGAATTTACATGCCTTTCAAGCCAAGGGAAACCTTGGATCACATCTCACCTGTGGTATTGGGTTCTGTTCTGGATTCCACACTTTAAAAGTGTCATATGTGTAGTCTAGGATTAATAGGTCTGAAATGATTAGGGAGTAAAATGTTGAGCAGCTGTAGCCAGGAAGAATGCTTTAAAGTATTTGGGATAAATGTCTCTCTGATGGAAGCAGGCACATTTTTGTTTTTTATTTTAGCTTGGAAATGGCCAGTTATGGCCCAAAATGAGAAAAAAATATTCTTCTCTGGAAACACAATGCAGATAAAAACAGAGAGGCATCTGATAGAGAGACAGACACAGGGACCATAAAATGCAGAAGTACCTAGAGAGAATAAACTATTGGCAGAATAAAAGGTAATTGATAGCAGACACTTCCTAGGACATATAAGAAGTATTGTTCTACAATTACTGCAACAACACCTTGCTATTTTTTGAGTGTGGAACAGTTTCATCAGAGACTGAGAGCATTTTTGCATGTATTTTTACAATCTGTGAACATTGCACACCAATGCAGAATTACTTAACAAAAGCAATTGCATCTTAGAAATCCAAGTAATGATGGCTCCAACATGTGTCTTGGTCTGAGAATGGCCTTAGCTTTCTCAGGATCTTCCTCACCTCTAAAACCTATCCTGAATAAAAATATTAATCTCTGATATAGACAACAGATAATATCTTCTTCTTAGGTGATATGTGAGTAAAATTACCTTTGGATAACTTATATTAACCATGTTTTATGTGCAATGTAGGCAAAAGTTTCATTATCTA
This sequence comes from Ictidomys tridecemlineatus, assembly GCF_052094955.1. Taxonomy (NCBI): domain Eukaryota; kingdom Metazoa; phylum Chordata; class Mammalia; order Rodentia; family Sciuridae; genus Ictidomys; species Ictidomys tridecemlineatus. The sequence continues at coordinate 104,934,498 of NC_135480.1, forward strand.
CGCAAATGTTGTTTCAAGAAAAATCTTCCAGTTCCTCTAACATTACTGTTTTCCCCACTCAATCTAGACGTTAAAACCATCATTGCTTCTCCTAGACCATTCTCTTAGCCTCTCATAGCTTTAAATCAATACTTAGTTGGGAAAATGTGAGCTATATCAAAATGTCTATTATTTATTACAAACATTTACTGACTAGTTAGTGAATAGGTGCCAGACACTGAGCTTGGTACTGATTATCACTGTTCTATGGCTTAAAAATGGTAATTATCAAATTTATAGAAAATTATATGAGGTTTTACTCTAATGCAAAAAAATTTAGTTTATTTAATCTCTATTTTATTTTATTTATTTTCTAAAGCCCCATTTAAATTGAAAAGGTATTAGAGATAACCATATACCCCTCGTCATTTCAGTACACATTTTTATGCCCAAGTGAGGAGATTTCATAAATAATAGCTCTTCTAAAATATTGTTCTTTATGCAACTCAAACACAGAGTCAACAACCAGGTGGTGAAGGTATTCAAAACAGTATTCTGTGACGAATGATAGAAAGAACCAGGGATATTTAGCCCAGAGAAGCAAATGCTTCTTGATGACTTTGGGAGGTAGTGAGTGAGTCTGAGGACAGAGTAGGAATACAACAACAGGGATGTGTAGGACAGTGCCAGATATCAGATTTAGCCAGGAGTTATAAATCCATCAGTTTGGAGGGGCCATGATCCTGTGGGGTAAGAGGAAGATAAGGAACAAAGAAAATAGCAAGACGTACAAGTATAAAGTTTAAAGAAGAAAATCCATGGAGCTGTAGAAGGACCTTCTAGAGAAGACTCAAACCACAGAGTTGAAAAGGCTAATATCCTGACTGTACAATATCAACAGCATTGGGATTACAAAGCCCAGGCCCTGGTGTCATGAGTAAAGCAAAGGTAATCGAATACTGAGAGATATATACAGTGGTCCAAATAACATAAAGTCTGAGCACATTAATATTTCTGTCAATTGAACCAAGAATGTTATGGCATATGTGTCGCTAGGAATGACAGAAGCTATTACTGAAATGAGATTAGAATCTTTTTGAAATATCAACAGAAGCATTAGAGTTGATAACATTTCCATCTAAAATAGATGACATAGATGCCGTACAATCAACATAGTAGGGAAAATGGCATACAGAATTGCAACGAGATGATTTTACTCTATATCAATTTTTCCCCTGTGGAGTTTTTTCTTGTTCCTTGCAATGCTAGGGGTCGAACTCAAGGTCTCACATAGGCTAAGAACACAGGCTACCCCTAAGCTACACCCCAGTCCTATCCTTGGAGGTTTTCTTTAGCTATCAAATAAATTAGCTTTCCTCACCCCCAAGTACAATATCAAATTTACCAGTCTTTTGAAGAGAAGTGGGGATATATCTGGGTTTCCTTATGTCCATTATGACCACCACAATGTGAACCTAGGGTTGAACATATAGGTAATGAACTTATGCCTCGGGCAGGAATTTGATTTCTTCTATTGTTTAATCAACAGCGTTGAATATTTTTCCATATTTCTAATTGATTTATTATAATTATGCACACTAATGGAATTCATTGTAATATATTTGTACATGTGCATGATATAATAATATAATTCAATCAATGTCATTCCCAAATATTTCCTCTTTCCCTCTCCTGCTCCCTTCCCCAGATGCCCTTCTTCTACTCTACTGGACTTCCTTTAACTTTCATGAAACCCCCTTTTCCCCCACCTATCTTCTTCTTTGTCCTCTCTAGCTTGCACATATGAAAGAAAACATAGGACCCTCGACTCCCTGAGTTTGGCCTCTTTCACTTAACAAAATGGTCTCAAGTTCCATCCACTTTTTGCAAAAAAACATAATTCCATTCTTCTTTATGGCTGAATAAAAACTTCTTGGTGACTGTATGCCACATTTTCTTTATTCAGTCATCCGTTGACAGATACAAGGCTGGTCCCATAGTCTGACTTTGTGATTGTGCTGCTCTAAACATGGGTATGCATGTATTGCATGACTTATTCTTTAGGATAAATACCAAGGACTATATAAATGGGTCATATGGTGGCTCCACTCCTAGTCTTTTGAAAAAACTCTGTACAAATTTCCATAGTGTTGTACTAATTTATAGTCCTACCAACAGGAAAATGTGCCTTTTCCCATACATCTTATCCACCATTGATTATTGGTGTTCTTGATTGCTGCCATTCCAACTGGAATGGGATGAAATCTCCGTGTAATTTTGATTTGTGTTTCTCTAGTTGCTAATGATGTTGAACCTTTGTTCACATATTTGTTGGACATTGGTATTTCTTCTTTTGAGAAGTGTCTGTTTAGTTTATTTCCCCACTTCTTAGTTAGGTTTTTTGGTGTTAAATTTTTGGAGTTCTTTATATATTCTGAATATTAATCCTCTCTCAGAAGAATAGCTAGCAAAGATTCTATGAAACCTATAGAAGACAGAAGAAAATATGGCATATATACACCAAAGATTCCACTCTGTATGTTATCTCTTCACATTTTTCATTGTTTCCTTTGCTGTGCAAAACTTGTTAGTTGGATGTCATTTTGGCATTATTTCCTGAGGTTTTGTGGTCCCACTGAGAAAGTTGTTGCCTGTGCCTATATTTTGGAGTGTTGGCCCTATTTCTAGGAGTTGCATAGTTTCTGGTCTAGTTCTTATGTCTTGGATCCATTTGAGTTGACTTTTGTGTAGGGTCTAGTCTTTTTCTTCTATGTAAGGATAGCCAGTTTTCCCAGCACCATTGTTTGAAAAAGCTATCTTTTTAACCACCATATGTTTGTGGCACCTTTGTCAAGGATCAGATGGCTGTATCCATGTAGGTTGGCCTCTCTGCCTTCAATTCTGTTCCATTGGTCTATGTCTGTGTATTTATGTCAGTACCATGTGTTTTTGTTACTATAGCTCTGTAGTATAATTTGAAGTCAGATATTATGATGCCTTCATCATTGGGTTTTTTTTTTGCTTATGTGTTTGTTTTTGTTTTTGTTTGTTTGTTTGTTTTTTGCTCAGATTTGCTTTGGCTTTTCTGGGTCTTTTGTTCTTCCAAATGACTTTTAGGACTTTTTTTTTTTCTAGTTCTGTGAAGAATGTCATTGGCATTTTGATGGGAATTGCATTGAATCTGTGTATTGCATTTGGTAATATGGCCATTTAAACAATATTAATTCTGCATATCCATGAACATGAGAGGTCTTGCCACCTTCCATGTCTTCTTCAATTTCTTTCTTCTGTCTTCAATAGGTTTCATTGTACAGATCATTCATCTCCTTGGTTAAACTTTCTATTTATTTTTTTTATTGAGGCTATTTTGAATGGGATTATTTTCCTCAATAGGTTCATTTTTGATATTTAGGAAAGCTGTTGATTTTTATATGTTGGTTTTGTAACCTGCTATTTTACTGAATTTATTCATTAGCTCTGTTAATCTCTTGGTGGAGAATTTTGAACTTTCTAAACATAGGATCTAATCATCTACAAAGATTTTTATTATTTTAATTCCTTCTGTTGCTTAATTTCTCTGGATAGAATTTCTAGTGCTATATTGGATAGGAGTAGTGAGAGCAGACATCCTTGTCTTGTTCCAGATTTTAAAGAAAATACTTTCAGCTCTTATGTTCAGTATGATATTGACTTTGGATTTGTCGTGTATAATCTTAAGGTTGTGGAAATAAGTTCCTTCGATCCCTAATTTCTTCAATTTTTTTCATTGTAAAATGGGTGCTAAATTTTTTTGAAGGCTTTCTCTGTATTTATTGAGATTAGTACATTTTTTGTCTTTAATTTCTATTCATGTGGTGAATTATATTTATTGATTTGCATATGTTAAAACATTCTTGCATCCCTGGATTAAAACAACTTGGTCATATATATGATCTTCTTAATGTGTTGTCAAATATGAGTTTGTTCTTACCTGATTTTGGTATTAGAGTGATACTGGCTTCATAGAATGAATTTGGAAATATTCCACCCTTTTTATTTTGTGGTATAATTTGAGGAGTATTGACATTAGTTTTTCTTCAAAGGTATGGTATGATTCTGCTGAGAATTCATCTGATTTGGGACTTTTCTTTATTGGGAGGTTTTATTATTGCTTCTATTTCATTAATTGTTATTGGTCTGTTTAGGTTTTCTGTATCTTCTTGATTCAATTTTGGCAGGTTATATATGACTACAAATGTATCCATTCTTCTAAGTTTTCCAATTTTCAAGAGTATAAGTTTTCAAAATAGTACTTAGTGATCCTCTGGATTTCCAGGACATTTGTGGTAATTCATTTCAAATTTTATTTATTTTTACCTCACTTATTTTTAATTTTCATCTTTTCAGCCTCTCACTTTATTAATTAGGGTCTTCTCTTTCTTTAGTTTGGCTAAGAGCTTATCTATCAGGTTTATCAATTCAAAGAATAAACTCTGTTTCATTAATACCTTGGGGTTTTTTATTCTGTATTTTATTGAGTTTGATTCTGATTTTGGATATTTCCTTCCTTCTATCAGATTTGTTCTTGTTTCTTTTGGAATTTGAGATGCATCATTAGGTTGTTTTTTTGGGGGGGTGGTGGAGGGGTTCTTACTGGTTTTCTTATGTAAGCACCACAACTATAAACTTTCCTCTTAGAATAGCTTCCATAGTATTACAGTGTTGTGGTATGTTCTATCATATTCTCATTTGATTCTAAACATTTTAAATTACCCTCTGACTTTTCTATCACACATTCAGCATTCAAAACTATACTGTTTAATCTTCATGTATTTCGGTAGTTCTTTTCTGTGTGTGTGTGTGTGTTAATTTCAAATTTTATTCAATGATGGTCAAATAAGATGCAACCTTTAACATCATTTTATTTTTTTAAAGAATTGCTCTGTGTCCTAAAATATGGTCTATTTTGGAAAAAGTCCCTTGAGAAGCTGAGAAAAAAGTGAATTTAGCTGACGTTGGATGACATATTCTACAGGTGTCAATTAAGTTCACATTGCATAATATTTTTTAGATCTGAAAAGTCTTTGCTAAGTTTATGATTGGATAATCCGCCTATTGTTGACAGAGATGTGTTGAAATTACCCAGAATTATTGTACTGCAGTCTATTTGAATCTTTAAGTCAATCTTTAAATGTCTGTTTTAAATTACATACATTTGGGACATAATTATTTATTATCATTATATTTTCTTTTTGGATTGTTTTCTTTACCAGTATAAAGTGACCTTATTTATCTCTTTGGATTAATTTTGACATGAAATCTACTTAGTTAGATATGAGAGTAGGTATTCCTGCTTGATCCTGAGTTCCATTTTCAAGTTCTACTCTTTGATTTTAGTCTGTGTCTGTCTTTGCCTATAAGGTGAGTCTCTTACAAACAATCTACAATTGGGTCTTGTTTTTTAATCCAGTCTCCCAGCTATGTCTTTTAATTGAACAGTTAAGAATATTTACAATCAGAGGTGTTTATTAATTTATGCCATTTTGTTTTATTTCTAATGTATAAATTGATTCAATTTTTTTATTGCTTAGCTACCCTTCAAATGAGATTTGTCCATTTGTAAGCTCTGCAGTTAATTTTTTAGTTCTTTTATATATAGTGTTTTTTTCATATGTTCTGTAGTGCCAAATTATTAGTCATGGATTCTTTCAGTTTCTGCTTAATGTGGAAGGTTTTTATTTCTTCCATTTTGAAGGATAATTTTTCTGGACATCAATCTTGGTTAACAGTTATTTTCCTTCAGGGCTTAGAACACATCATTCTAAGCCCTCATGGAATTTGGAATTTGTGCTGAGAAATCAAAAATAATTCTGATTGGCTTCTTGTGTGACCTGATGTTTTTCTCTTGAGGCTTTAAAAATTCTATCCTTCCTTCATATGTTAGGTTTTAAATTATAATGTGTCAAAGAAACTTTTTTTTAATCTCGTTCATTTGGGATTCTAAAAGGCTTCCTGTATCTGGATGACCCTCTCCTTCCTAAGGTTTGGAAATATTTCTGTTATTATTTTCTTGAAGATGTTATCCATGTCAATAGCCTGCATCTCAAAACCCTTTTCAATGATTCTTAAATTTGATCTCCTTATAGTGTCCCAGAGTTCTTGTATATTCTGGTCATGATTACTCATTTTCTTTCTTTCTTTTTTTTTTTAATACTGTCTAAATGTACAAGACCAGCCACATTGTCTTTCAGCTCTGAGAGTCTATTTTATGCATGCTCTATTCTACTAGAGGGACTTTCAATAAAATGTTTTATTTGATCTATTATACCATTTATTTCCAAGTTTTCTATTTGTCTCTCTTTGAATATCTCTGTTTATTGAATTTCTCATTCATATACTATACTGGCTTCCTTAATTTATTCAGTTCTTTTTGGTCTTCTCTTGGAATTCATTGATGATTTTTTAAAAATCATTCTTTTGAATTCTTTATCTGGCATTTTATTGAATTCAGTATCTTTGGAGTCAGTTGCTGGTGAATGATGAAGGTGTCATATTACCTTGTTTCTTCATATTTCTTGTATTTCTGTATTGGACTTTGTGCATCTGCTTAGATGGATTTCTCTTCTACCCTTATGTGTATCCTATTTGGGGTACCACTTTCTCTTGGCAAAGTGTTCTGGAACCAGGTTGTAAATTTTTCAGTATGTTTCCAAGTGGGTTTTGTAGTATAGTTTCCCTAATAGTTCTTTGATGATGAACGATTAGTGTATTTTGATACAATATATATTGTATTGCATTTGAAGCTAGGTATCCCACTTTCTCTATCGGTCTCATAGAATGGTGTTGTAGATTAGACTATTGTATTTTATAAACAATTCTTATAGATTGGGCAATTGTGTTGTATACTGTAAAGTGCACTCTCTCAGAGGGGATTTGGATATAGCTCAGCAGTGGAGTCCCTGCCCTATGAATTCATAGGGTCCTAGTAGATTCTCAGCACCTTGCAGAAATTGAGGATATCAACAACAGCAACAACAGCAGTAAACAATATAGAACACATTAAAATAAATGTCTGCTTACTATGACTTTTGCAATACTAATTACCACAAAAAAGGGAATGGTAGGATCAACAATTGACAACAGCAAATATATATGGCCATGCAGATCTGGCAATAAAGTAAACATCGGTTGTCAACTACCCTATCCACAGTACTAATAACTGTAACAATATGAATGAAGGAGGAAGGGATTATATAAGCTAAATGATTCTAAAAGATAGTAAATATATAGTTCACTAAGATAAAAGAAAATGTGATGGAAAGGTAAAAGGAAGTTTGGAATGTTCAAAATGTGAACGGACAGAGCAGAAGAGATGTAGCAAGTGTTAGTCATAAGGAAAAGGAGAAATATAAATGGAAACCAAATAAATAATGAGAGAGGACACGAGCAATTGATTATTAGAGGGCTAAAAAAAATGAAAGAAAGAAAAGGAAAAAATTATTAATGGAAAATGAAAAAATTGTCTCCCCTGAGGTGGTCAAAACCATTCATGAGGATGGAATGGATGTTGAGCACTTATGCCATACAGTCCTTCTTTCCATTTCTTCTTGGCTATGTGCCCTTAGGGAGAGCATGGACCAGGGTTGTTGAACTATCATCTTTCTGTGTTGCTCATCTAGTAGCTAGCTGGAGTGGCTTGGAAGCTCTCAGCTTCCCTTCTCAGCAGTATAAGGTAGAACAGAATGGAAAGGATGAAAGGACCGTCAATTGGGGTTTTGTCTGGACAGATTGATTTGCTCCCAGGGTGGGGCTGTTGCAGAGTGTTAGAGGGGAAGCTCTCATGGCTGGGACTTAGCTCTAATCAGGTCTTTGGGAATTTACTGGGTAGTATCTGCTCTAGAGAGATTACATTGACACACTCCTAGGGACAGACAGAGGCCAATCTCTGCTGGGAGTCTGGATCACAGGAGCTTCCTGAGAATTCTAGTGTGGAAAGGGTCAACCCTCTGGTCTTACACATTCTGTCACCCATGAATACGGCCTTCCAATACTCATTCTCTGAGTGTGATTGTGACCTCCTGTTCAGTTCCCCAGTCCTCTTCAGCTGATCACATGAGCTTCGAGACTCAAAGGAAAAGTGAGTTGCACTTGCCACCATATCTCTGACTTAAATGCCTAGGTACAATCTTCTCTGTTTCTATCACAGAGAGCAAACAAAGAGTTAAATTCCTCACTTTGTAACTCTTATATTGATTAAGGTAGATCAAAAGATAGGACAGAGTTTTAAAACCATGCTTTTTGTTGCAATAACAAACTACTTGAAATAGAAAAAGAACATTTTTTTTTTTTTGCTTCCTGACTTTAAATGCAGAAGAGTCATGGCCTAAAAGATTCTGTCCTAGTACAACAAGAACAAGTGGGGAATGTAGGCACAGGTGGACACTCTAAGAAAAGAAGCAAAATGAACTGCTAGAATCCAAAGACATTATAACAGGAAGGAAGAATGTCTTTGATAACATCACTGGTAAACTGGCTATGGACAAGGAAAAAATCAGTGAGCTTGAAGATATGCCACAGAAACTTCTGATAGTAAAATGGGAAGAGAAAAAAGAATGAAGAAGATAGAAAAGAATACCCAGGAACTGTGGGACAATTACAAAAGATATAAAAAATGTGTAATCAGAATATAAAGGAGAAGAAAGATGTGAATAGAAGAAGTATTTGAAATAATACTAGCTGAGAATTTTCCAAAGTTAATTGCAACACCAAATCACAGGTCTAGGAAGATAGAGAAAAATCATGATAAACACAAACAACACTACACTTGGCCATATCATAGTTAAACTGTGGGAATAGAACACAAAAAAAAGAAAATCTGGGGTATGGTGGGGAGAAACTCATCCTACCTATAGAAAAATAAGATTAAGATTTACACTGAGTTTCTCTTTACAAACCCTGCAAGCAAGAAGAGAGTGGAATGAAATATTTATGCAGTTAAAAGAAAACTAACGAAGTACAGTTTCATATCCAGGAAAATAACCCTATGTAAGGATAAAAAAAATTTTCTCAGACAGACAAAAAAAAAATAGGGGAGGATTTGTTCCCAATAGATCTGCCTTATATGAAATATTAATAGAAATTCTTTAAGGAAAATGATAGTGGTCAGAAACTCAGAGCTACATAAAAAAAGAGTAGGAATAAATGAAGAGAAATAAAATCTCTTCTTATTCTTATTTAATCTAATGGATAATAATTTTTTTCATAATAATCATAGTGATGTTGTGTTCAGAGATCATAGGTTAAAGATAAGTGAAAAATAAACAACAATGTTATTAGATATAGGAGCGAGTATTGGATATACTCTGTTACAAGGTTTTTGCACAACCAATAATGTGATATAATGTCTTTTAAAAGTGGACTTGAATGAGTCATACATGTATATTGCAAACTCTGAGACAGCTACTAAAAAACAAATAAAATTTGGTGTGTGTGTATATATATACACTATAAGCTGAAGAATAAGGAGGACTAGAAAGACTATATGACTCTAGAATTCATTAAATGAGAAAAGAATTTGATCAGAGAAAGGGGAAGGATAAATTAATAAAGATTCTTTCAAGTCTCTGAAAAGTAGCCCAGATCCCATCTGTGGTTGGAGATAACAGGGATAATCCCCCCGCCCCTAGAAATACCAAACAAGTAGGAGGAAGAAAAAAATAGAATGTCTGATTTCTATTTTGTTCTGTGCAGTCTGAGAGGCTGCAAGCTTCATGGAGAGACTCTTGGTCCAATGTGGCTTTCAAGTGGTGTTACAGCAACAGCTGAAGGAAATCAACAGATGGATCTGAGGGCAGCTATGAATCCTTCAGACCTCAACATGAGGTGAGGAAGGCAGCTGGGTATTCAAAGTCCCCTGAATGCAGACTCAGAGTGGGGATGAGGGGAACACAAGTGTGTGGAATTTTTAACTGGAGGCCACCAAGAGATCACAGTCACAAATGGCCTCATGGCTCCTGCTGATACTTTTTCCTGCTGAATAATTTCCTCATTTGTCATAACTTCAACATAGGCCCTCATTCTACCTTACACTGCCTTTCTGTGCCTCCGTTCAGAAATCAGCTCTCACTGTTAGTGCTAGGATATGGACTTTAAATGTTTCCCAAAAGTCATGTGTTGCAGGCTTGGTCACCAGCCTGTGAAGCTGTTGGGAGATGGTGGAACCTTTAGAAGGTAGGTCCTAGTAGGAGGAAGTAGGTCATCTGGGGAGTTCCTTTGAAATCTAGCCTCTTTCTCTTTCTCTTTTTGCTTCATGGCCACCATGAGGTGAACAGCTTTGCTCTGCCACATGCTCACCACCATGATGTTCTCTCTCAACCCAGGACCCCAAACAATGGAGCCAGCCAACCGTAGATGCAAACCTCTGAAACCCTGACCCAAGTAACATTTTCTTCTTCTAAGTTGATTATCTCAGGTGTTTTGTCATAGTGATGGAAACCTGGCTAACACACCTACTCTTCCCCACAATTTCCAAGGCTAGTTGCAGGGTTGAGAGGCTCTTATCAACCTAGCTTATTCCTAAGTAGAGATTTAGTAATTTCACAGGCTACTGGCGATGCTCCAGATAGGCTACCCTCAAGTCAATTATTGATACATGGTCTGATTTGGAGAGACTGGAAGCAGGGCCACCTGTTTGAGAATATATATGTCTGGGTATGTTTCCTTAGTTGTTTGGCAAGGGCTCTGTGCAAAGTGGTTTTCCTGAGAAAAGGTTGTGGGTCTGGCAGGAAAAATAGTTAACATTGATTTGTCTCATTATAGTTATAGATTTATCAATAGGTTGATATCAAAGCAAAAATACCCTGCAATCAGTAATGTATGGTAAGACAGGATTATAATGATAAAAATATTATAGTAAAGGGCAGAGGTTATAGTGCTAACACTTTTTTCTTTTCCTTGTCATTCCTTAGACATGCTATGTCAATGTGAATAATAGTAAGAGCTAACATTTACTAAATACCTACTATGTGTCAGACATTTTGCTAGATACAATTAATTAATTTAAGGTATGGCATTTCAGGTGATTACTGCTATCTAATACCAGTAATGAGGAAATGGGGAGTCTGCAAAGTTTAGTAACTCATGCACATCGTTTTTCTGTTCATTGGAAGCAACATTTGCATGCAATATTTTCCTTACAAAATATCCTTGGCTGTACTTGAGAACAAATTCATTTGCACAGAGCAAAGATAAAAGTGTAATTTAGAGATAAGAAGAGAGGAAGGAGCTAAAATAAGAAGAGAAAAAGCCTCTCGGATGCTTATTCTAGATGCAGCACTTTTATTAAAACAATTAAAGCTCAATTGGTTTTGCAAGGAGTCCTGGGAAGTTTTAGCCGAAACTTGGACCTCTGTGAGAATTTTATAATCTTGTTCTATAAGTAGAAAACACAAAGATTGCAAACGGTATTCATCTTGTGTGCCAAATCCCATAGATTGTTAGCAACCTAGAGTCCTGTGTGGAGACATCTGGGACTTTGTCTGGCCCAAGCAGGAAAGAGTGTTACAAGTTATTGAGGACATAACCTGGGCATAGGAAAGAAAGGGAGGGGTGTGTGTGCAGAAGAGCCCTTCAAGCCAGGTATGGTGGTGCAAGCCTGTAATTCCATCAACTCAGGAGGCTGAGGCAGGAGGATCACAAGTTAGCAAGTTAGCAACTTAGCAAGGCCCTAAAGCAACTTAGTGAGACCTTGTCTCAAAATAAAAAATAAAAATAGCTGGATGTGGCTCAGTGGTTGAGCACCCCTGGGTGGAAAAAAAAAACACAAAAAAATCTTCAAACTAAAAAATCCCCTGAAGGTTATCAAGAACTGAGTTGTGTATATATGCCACATTTTTTTATCTATTCATCTATTGAAGGGCATCTAGGTTGGTTCCGCAGTTTAGCTATTGTGAATTGTGCTGCTATAAACATTGATGTGGCTGTGTCCCTGTGGCATGCTGATTTTAAGTCCTTTGGGTAGAGATCAAGGAGTGGAATAGCTGAGTCAAATGTGATTCCATTCTCAATTTTCCAAGAAATCTCCATACTGCTTTCCATATTGGCTGCACCAATTTGCAGTCCTACCAGCAGTGTATGAGTGTGCCTTTTTCCCCACATCCTTGCCATCACTTATTGTTGTTTGTCTTCATAATAGCTGCCATTCTGACTAGAATGAGATGAAATCTTAGAGTGGTTTTGATTTGCATTTCTCTAGTTGCTAGTGATGATGAACATTTTTTTCATGTATTTGATGATTGATTGCAATATATACACAATGGAATATTACTCAGCAATAAAAGAGAATAAAATCATGGCATTTGCAGGCAAATGGATAGAGTTAGAGAAGATAATTCTAAGTGAAGTTAGCCAATCCCAAAAAGCTAAATGCCGAATGTTATCTTTGTTATAAGGAGGCTGATTCATAGTGGGATAGGGAAAGGGAGCATGGGAAGAATAGAGGAACCTAGATAGGGCAGAGGGGTGGGAGGGAAGGGGAGGGGGCATGGGATTATTAATGATGGTGGAATGTGATGATCATTAGTATCCAAAGTACATGTATAAAGACACCAATTGGTGTGAATATACTGTGTATACAACCAGAGATATGAAAAATTGTGCTCTATATGTGTAATAAGAATTGTAATGTATTCCACTGTCATATATAAATTTAAAAAATAAAATTAAATTAAAAAAAAGAACTAAGCTGCAGGTCTTGTTTAACATTATAGCCTTGGACAACCTAAGTCTCAGCTTTCTTATGTATATAACAAAGTATCTAAGCACATATTTCATCTGCTGTTACAGGTTTGCCTTTATATAAAGCACATAGTAGAGTCTCTAAAGAATGGTAGTTATTCAATACAGTTATTTTCATTGAATACAGAACAACATTTCATTCAACAATGATCACATACATAATAGTGGTCCTGTGTCTAGTGATGTCATAGATAGTTTAGGTAAGAATTTTCTGTGATTGTACAGTATTGTACATTTCTCAGAACATGTCCCATTGTTAAGCTAGCAATGCATGACTATGTTAGCTTCCTTAACCGGTGATCCAGTTTCATCAATGGGGTACATGGTAGACAGGAGGTGATAATTTGAAATGAGAAATCACATTCTGATGAGGACTCTAGACTGCTTTCATCCCTGAAGACTTCTCTCTATGCTTACATTAAATTTTTATTATTTCATTTGTGTTCTCACACCCTGGGTTTATACATTTTATCATCATCTTCTACTTCTTTCCACAATTTTCCTCTGCTTTTTGGATTCCCTGCAGTAGTGAGGCAACGACCTTTATCCAGGGACTCAACACACAAAACCCGAGGCTCTCGAATGCCTCCCAAGCTGCCATTTTGATTAAAAAGTATTCTGGTTATGAAGGAAAAGCTGTTATGATGTTGAACAACTGAAAATGTGTTCTGTTCTCTAAAGAATCTGTATCCAGTGCCCCTGTGGTTGAGTTAGTTGTGAACTCCCAAATCTCCATAGAAATTTCGGAGAAACTTTGAACACCCACTTTATAGTTGAACTCCATTGTATGCCTAAGTAAATGGAAGTGGTCAAATGTTTCTTTCCCTTTCCTTTATATGTGGGTTCCCCTAGACCTCATGCCCTTTGCTGCATGTATGAAAAAACTCCCAAAGCAGATCTGCTAGGATTCTTTCTGGCTGAGGCAACCTGAGGTCAAGGAACCATACAGCTGTCAGCTCTCAGCTCCAATCTGAAGGAAAGAGAGGCCTGAGGCATGGGTATCAGGCTCCCACTCTGTCAACCTCCACTCCAACATTTCAGCTGAACAATAACCACAATTGACAGAAGAAAGAACAAAGGACTTCCCAAATCTATCTCTCTCTCTCTCTCTCTCTCTCTCTCTCTCTCTCTCTCTCTCTCTCTCTCTCTCCTCTCTCTCCCTCTCTCTCAATTTCTCTCTCTCTCTTGCCTAGTATGCAATGCTTCCTGTTTCCCTAGTAATGAAAATGTGTTCATCTGTCAAACGGAAAGCTGCCCCACTGTCTTAGGTGCAGAGAACTTCAATCACAGCAGCTGCTGCAACCAGACCGAGAGCCAAGCTCCTCATTTGTTTTGGCTAACACTGAAGAATCAGTTTAGGCATCCCCTAGAACAAAATGGTGCACGGGAACAGAGCCAAGCCATGGAAGAGAAGCAGCAAAGTTGCAACAGATTATTTGTCTGCTAAAACAGAAGGAGAAAGATATCAAAACCTGGATCCATTTGAGTCCAGCCTCCCTAACATATTCTCTATTTGCAACACAGATGATTTCCTCTAATATCATTCAACAGGTGCTAAACTGTAGCTTTTCTGAAGATTAATCATTTCAACCTTGGCAACAGAGAATTAGGAAATAACAAGGCAGATCCCATTATTTTTAGGCTATTTCTGTTGAGTACAAAGCACAGAGTACCATATATGTAGAAGGTGCTTGTCAATGGTCATCTTAAGGAAAATAATGCACTCTGTTCATAATGCATCTTATGGGCATCTGTATCTCGGCACATACCATACCAATAGAAAATTATGTTTGGTATTAGGTTCTGAGCTCTTTAATTCTTTTACTTCTCATCTTCTGAAACTAGCACATGGTAGACACTGAATGAATATAAGTTGGATGGTGTGTTTGCTGAAACCAATTGCATAAATGCATGAAGTATCGATCTTCAATTTCATTATGGTAATATGGTCATTTTTGGCAATTTATCAGCACTGTTTATCTTAAAACCTTCGTTTAGATTTCTCTTTTCACACGTTTGAAACAAAGACCAAAGATTACACAGATGTAAATTATTTACATGTGCCATTAAGCCGAATCCATGCTGGGTTCATTTGGCCCAAATAGCTAAGAAAAACTTGAAAAATGCTTGGGAATATGATATGGCTTGCCCTTTTTCCCCCCAAATTTGTCAGAAAATGACTAACCTCAATCTTCCATTGGAATATTGTAGGTCTGATGAGAGAAGGGGAAACAGTAAAGCCAAACCCTAAGCAGGACCAAAATCAGAATTAAATAGGAATCTTAGAATTTTTATCTCAAGACTGACAGGATTTTATAGGATAGTCCTCATATTAGCCAGCCTGTTCTGTCTGTATCTCAAGAAATATAAAAATGTGATGGTTTTCTAGAACAAAATAAAACAACATCCAGTAATTGTGAACTGTAGGTGTTAATATCGTGGTCTACTGCCTGAATTTCTAAATCTTAGGTTAAGGTAGTGATTTGGAGTGAAAGAATGGATCATCTTCAAAGTTTTAGGGGATCCTGAATCATGGTCCTGGGAAAAGGGGAAAAGAAACATGTACCTGAAGTGATCACTGGTCAGATCTTCTACCTTGGACACCCGTTTCCAAAACCACACTTGTTGGTGGGATGAAGGCACCATAGGAGCAGCCTTCTCTGCTGAGTGAAAGGGCCAGTATCCCTGCTCCTGGGCAGCTGGCTGGCCCTTTCCTGACCCTCCGTGGAGGAGGAGAGTCTCCTTTAATCTTTACCTTACCCCATATGTCTTGGGCTGGTTTCCTGGGACACTGTCTGCCTATCACATTCGTTCAACTGTAAAATGGTCAATTTGCTTTGTTTGACACATTGCGTTCTACACACAAATTGGTCTGCTTACATTTGGTTGAAATTATTAAATATAATCAAACATTAGAGTAAGGTTGTTTAATTCTGTGATGATATAGGGTTTTATCGAAATGACTTTCTTTCCATGTGTGTTTCTGGTTTTTTTTTTTCTACAGTGTCCTGGCATCTTAGTATAAATGAATGTAGTCATGGGTCCGGCTGATTTCACTCCATATTTTCTGTATCAGATTTTATGATATCGGGATACTAAAACAAAGTTTTGTTATTTCAAGATGGCTATTTGGCACTCTGTAGTCATTACCCTATCTGGGGTAACATTCTAAGGATTAACATTATTGGAGCAAAAATAGAAGACTGATAGAGTTATTCAGCATAAATGTGACACTTATGTCAAACAAGCATGGATTGAAATACACTAATTTAATTTACAAAGGCCCATTGCATTTAGCAGACAATTCTGCATAATGCATGCAAACCTGTGCCATTGCCCCATAAGCCAAACTCTGAATTACTACTGAAGATTTCAATCCAACCCAACCAAATGCATTATATATGCGTGTGTATATATGTATAAAAATTGAAGCCTGTGGGACAAAAGGTCTTAAATAACTGAGCAGGTGTCAGTGTTGCTCCAAGATAATGGTGGGAACCTCAAATTAGAATGTTACACACTTAAAACCAATTTGTTCCAGTGATACACTCAAGTATCAAATGCTTATTCAGAGAGAACACACACATCTTGTTTGTGCAAAACTGTGCCTGTTTATTTTTCTTCCCTAAAGTATGTCTTGTATCACGAGGTATTTGCTTAGGGCTGAATTTTAGCCTGTGCAGTGAGGGGATAAGACTAGGAAGAATTGACCCTATTCCTTCAAGGATTAGTTCTTGAACTCCTGAAAGGCATATTTAAAGTGGCTATTAAATGGGTGAATATGAGTGATATTTGAGATTGAAAACCTAAGATGGGAATCAGTTTTGACTTTGAAACCAAACTTAAAGAGTATAAACACTAGGTCCCTTTTCTGATCACCAGGCAAAACTGCATGTGAATTTTGCCCTGAAATGATTGGCCACTTGGAATAAAACTGAAGATGTTGAAAACATCCATTAACCTGTAAGACCATGTTAAGAGTGAACCTTGCTAAGTAGATCTTTGGAGGCATATCCCTGTAAAAGGACTAAATTATTAAACATCTCTGATGACCTGGCTCCTCTCCCACTTGAGGAACTCATGACCCTTGGGGTATGGTATATTACAGTGACCACCAGGTTTTTCATTATTGGAACATTTTGGATGAAACTTGTCACTGTCTACATCTGAATCTCAAGCAAATTCTCTTGAGGATGTCAACAACATGGAGGCTTAATGTACTAACATAATGGCTCTCATTTATTTTTCTGTCTCAGGATCCATTTACATTCTTAAATTTATTGAGGACCCCAAAGAACTTTTGTTTTTGTGGATTGGGTCTATTGATGTATTCCACATTAGAAATTAAAGATGAATATTTTAAAAATCATTGATTTAAAAATAATAGCAATAAACCCATCATAGGCTAGCATAAAACATATTTTTATGAAAAATATAGTTTGCAAAAAATTAGAGAAAAGAGCATGTTTTGCATTTTTACACATCTGTTTTACTGGTTGATAGAAGACAGTAAGACCACACTTAATCTGTAGAGTGATCATATCTCATGTAGCCTCTGGTAAGCGCCATGGTACACCTGAGACAAGGGGAGCAAAACCCACAGGACATTTTAGCACCATTTTGAAAATGGTTTTCACCTCATTGATTGCCTGAAGAAGGGACCACCAGGGGTCCCCACACCACACTTTGAGAACTGCTGTCCTTCAAAGTAAAACAGAGGACAAGAACAGTAATTATACCACAAAGTAATGATAACTGTTGGAGATGGTGAATGAGCAAAATATTTTGATTTTAGCATTATGCAAGTATCAAAGCATCACACTATATCACAGAAACGTGTATAATTACATGTGTTAATTTAAAATAAAAATCATCACAACTAATATGCCTTGAGTGTTCATTCTATTCATGTATTTATTGTAAGCGTTTTTTATTATTATCTCATTTAATTCCTGTTGTAACCCCAAAAGATAGACCTTATGTAATACTGAAGCAGAAAGAAGGCAAGTGACTTTCCCCTTGTCATTTAAATCACAAATGGCAGAGGCAGGATAGGAGCACAAGGGCAGCATGGCTATAGGATTAATGACACTGGACACTAGCAGAGGGAGCAGTGCAGATGGTGGAGATGATCAGGAGAGTAGCATTTACCACGATGAACCATGGACTTTGTAAAATGCTGGGGAATTTATATGCATGATTTCACATTGTCCTCCCAGCAGGTCTATGATACACTTTGTTCTCTTCTTTTTACAGGAAAGGAGACTGACTTGCCTAAGATCATACTAGACATTTGGGAAAATTATATATACTCTCGTAGGACTGTAATTAAATAGGAATACATTCCCAGATTAGAGATGTGGTCTGATACATCATTTACTAGTACAATGGCAGACAATATAGCTATGTCTGCAGCAAGGAATTTTCCAGAGTGACTTGGTTTTGCTATTTTGGATTTAAACGTTGGAAGTATAAGTGACTTGAAGTGGGGGATCATTATAAACATCAAAATTGTCTTCTGTGCCTTCCTTGGGGGATGCCCTGGAGGCTCTGTTAGTGAGGAGGCCTATATCCTTTGAAATAATCCAAGACCGCTCTGTATGTTGTGGGCATTTTCCTTTTAGAGTTTGTGGATCTTTCCTTCTATTGTTTTCTACCTCCTCCTTGTAAAACCAACAGTATTTTTTACACAGAAAAAAAACAAAAAACCCAAAAAACCTTTTTCCTACTTTCAGCCAATCCTCATTTTGTGTTCTTAAAACTTATAGCTCCTCTTCTGTTCTCTTGGGGAACCAGGACAACCTGGATCATGTGTAGAATAAGGGGAAAACCCATCTGAATCCATGAACTCTATATGGACTCTGAACATCTGTGTAGTTTGTTCCAGATCGTTCCCTTACTTACTTCCATTGGATTGGCCTTGCCCACATAAGTGAGGTTGCCGAATAAGCTCTGCTTCTATAAGGAAGATGTTACCAAGGGAATCACAGCTTTGGTTAGTTTGGAAGTTGAATGTCATTTACTAGGAGAGGACTTGCTTATGGGCTTTCTTTCCCTGTATTTTCACATTTCAGAGCTCTGCTCTTAACTACACTTTTTAAAATCTTTCAGAGGAAACCAAATATCCCTTGTTCCAATTCCAATAAGGTTGCTTTGAATGTTTTGAACTTGTAGTCATAGCTGAGATGACCTAATTTAAAACACATTTGGAAGCAAGACTGAACCTAACCTATATAAGGTGGCTTTAATAACTTATTCTTGAATGAACTCACTTTTTTTGTGGTACTTTTTGTCTAAATTCGTATTCCACGTTGTTTATGTTTTTCTGTATTTGATAGATCTTCAGGAAGAAAAATAGGAATGCTACTAGGGAAAAAAAAAACAAAAAGAAAAGAGGAAGCAAATTATATTAGAAAGAAGTAGGAAATCAAAGAAAACAGGAAGAGGCAAAATTTGGAA
This sequence comes from Ictidomys tridecemlineatus, assembly GCF_052094955.1. NCBI lineage: Eukaryota > Metazoa > Chordata > Mammalia > Rodentia > Sciuridae > Ictidomys > Ictidomys tridecemlineatus. Next base: position 104,953,710 of record NC_135480.1, read on the forward strand.
GGAAAATAGACATACATTGTTTTACCAGATTAAGATCCATCCTTAGAAACAACTATAGGTGCAAAGAGCCCGTGGAAGGAGTTGACAAGAAAATCCCAAACACATTTGTAATAACTCAGATTCTAGGATCTGGGGCCCATCTGCTATCTTTGCTCCTATTCCTTCTAGTCTTGAATATATGCTTCATGTAAAAAAAAAATACACACACACACACACACACACACACACGCTTCATGTAAAATGGCATAGACTCTATAGAAAATTCAATTATCATGTGACCCAACAATTTCACTTTTGGATATATACCCAAAGGAACTGAACACAGGGATTTGAACAGACATTTATATGCCAATGTTTCTAGCAGCATCATTCAGAATCATCAAGATGAAGTGTCCACCAACAGATGAACGGATAAACAAAATGTGACCCATACACTGCAGTATTATTCAGCCTTAAAAAAGAAGAGAATTTTGATGCATGCTACAATATGGATGAACATTGAAGACATTTTGATAAGCAAAATAAGGCAGTCACAAAAGAACAAGTGCTATGTGATCCCACTTACATGAAGTACACAGAAGAGTCAATTCATAGAGACAGAAAGTAGAGGGTGGTTACCAGGGACTGGAAGGAGTGGGAAAAGTGGGAGCTAACCTTTATCAGAGTTTCAATTTTTCAAGGTGATGCAGTTCTGGAGGCAGATGGTGGTGGCAGCTGCCTAGCAATGTGGATGTGCCTAATGCTATCAAATGATACACTTATTGATGGTTGAAATGTTGTGCATATTTTACCATAATTTAAAAAAATGAAAAAGGAGAGTCATACCTTCTGTTGTCACTGCAGTGTTTATTTGTTGTCTTTTAGGCTGAGTGATGGACACAATGAAGAACATGGTATATTGTCTTGCTTCAGTTTAATTATGTTAGTTGAGGCAGAAAAGCAGGTATTGACTTGCCATTGACATCCTAGAGGTCTGCTGACAAAACTCAGTACAGAACCCAAGTTTACAGGCTCCCATCCCTGTGCAAAAACCCCAGAGGATCTCCATTTCCCAGGGAAATTTCTCAGGTAAGCCTAATAGAGCAGGTAGAGTGGACACCTGGAAGAAGTTTGAGCAGACTGCTTTATTGCTGCGGGACTAGCACAAAGAGAACACTCCTGTGATGTGACTTGTCACAGTGTGTCTCCTAGAAGCTAGTAAGCTTCCACACTTTCCTTGCTTATTAGAAGTTATGATTTTGCTGGATGTGGTGGTATACGCCTGTAGTGCCAGCTACTTGGGAGGCTGAGGCAGAAGGATCACAAGTTAGAGGCCAGCCTGGGCAGCTCAGTGAGACCTTTTCTCAAAAAAATAAACTGGATTAAGGATATAGCTTAGTGGTGGGGTTCCCCTGGGTTCAATCTCCATTATGAAAAATGAGTTCTAATTTTGTAGATAAGAAAAGGGATGAAGTCATTGGGCTGTAATTCAGGCCTGAGAAAGAAGCCTCTCCTCCCCCCACCTGGCAGGCCTCCTTCCACCTTCTTTCTCCACCCAAGAAATAAAACTGTCAGAGATTTCTTTCCTCCCCACACCCACCATCCTCTCACGAAGGGCAGGTGTGAGCCACCCAGAGAAAATCTGAACGGAGCGGGTGTCAGGAGGAGAAGAGTTTCCTGAGACATAAGAGCCCTTAATCTCTTCCATTTGCAAAATAAGAATGTTGGTTATGTCAGGAGGTTGACAATTTTTTTTCTGTCGTGGGCTAGATTTCCAGGGCTGCTGTTTCTCTCAGCCTTGTTTGGTTTTGCTCATGTCAGGGAGAAATGGCATAGACAATGCGTGGAGAAAACAGAGACGTCTGTGTTCCTGTAAAACTATCTGTTGGCACTGAAACTTGAAGTTCATATAATTTTCATGTGTCTCAAAATACCATTTAAAGATTTTCTCAAACATTTGCAGATTTAAATATCATTCTTAACTTGCAGGCCATATGAAAACAGGTGATGGGTGAGATTGGGCCTTTGATCTGTTTGCTAATCCTTGGTTTAAGAATTTATAATCTACCTGGTTAAACAACAACAACAATGCAAGTCACTTGTTCTTGAGACAAAAAAATAATATTTGTAAATAAATTATTCAACAAAATTTAGCATAGCATAGTGGGTTTAAACACTCAGCTTTGCCACTCACAAGGTGTGTGACCTTGAGCAAGGTACTTGAACTCTCTGAACCGGAGTCTCCTCATCTGCTAACAAGCTGACTAAACTAGGACCTGCCTAACAGGGTTGTTATGTGGATTAAGTGAGTTAATACATGTTGAGTAATTAAACTATTGCCTGGTACCTTATAATGTTAGCTGTCGTGTGCTCCATGCCAGGTCCATCATTTCATTATCACTCCATTATCACATTTAATCCTGCCAAATGGATATTATCACTGTTTGATAAATAATGAAAATAAATTTCTGGTAGTTTAGGCAACTTGTGTGTCAAGTCTCAGAAAATATGACTGCAAAGTACTTTGAGCTAAAGACGATTAGGAGGGGCTCAGAAGTAAGAGGTTCATTCTGGCCCCTTCCTTGTTTCGATATGGACATTGGAATTCTCAGACCTACCCTTCCTGCAAGGAAGTCATAAAATCCTCGTGAGACAGGTGCCCTGCTCTCCTTTCCAAGATGTTTCTGGACCTTTGATGCTGCTGATCCCATATTCACTGACAAATCTCGGGTCTCCCTTGTTCCGTGATTCTCCCTCTGTTGGTTCTCCTCGTCTCTCGGCAAGCGTTCCACTTCCTCTTCCTGCCTCTAAAATGTGGGTATTTTCCATGGCTGGGGTCAAGGGTGTCAACTTTTTTGTCTGCTACAACATCCCTCTCAGATCCCGCTCATACCTGTGGCTGCAGTTCTGATCTCTACCCTTTCCTGGTTAGTCCCACCACGGTTCCTCTAGTTACGACCTGTCTTCTCAGCTCCCGTTCTATATGTGCGGAACTACTGAACGTTTCCACCGGGCAGCATGACAGATGGATTGCGACATCAAGCTGATCTGTCTGCACATTCTGGCACTGTCAGTCATCCCTGTGGGACACCAGGAGAATGATGAAATCCCCCTGACAGTTGGATTAGACATCACTAAGATGGAGAGCCTAAGAGCCACCAATGAGGGCTGCTGGAGAGAAAACGAAGGATGGGCATAAAGCAAAGAAGAGGCTCAGGCACTCATTCTCTCACTCAGCCAGTCAACCAACATCTGTGGAGCACCTCCTATGTCCACGGAGGACAGGTTAAGTGGGAGATACTCTTACACCCTACATCTCTTCACCTCATATCTCTTGTCAAATGTGCTCTTCTCCAGTTTTGCCTTCTGCTCCAATCTTCTAGTCATCCAAGTTCAAGCCTATAGTTCTCAGCAATGCTGCTTTCTCTTATCCTTTATTCTAAATATCCACTCTAGCTTGAGCTTTCATTTTCCCACTGATGCTATAGTAGGACCATGCCAAGAGCACCTCAAACCTGAATTCTTCTTCCATGCCAATCCTCAAGTTTTGACTTCATTGCAATTGTACATTAGTACCCAGGAAGGTACCTGAACTGGGAAGGGAAAGAGCCAAAGAGGTGCTTTCAGGAATTTTAATTTGCTCTCCATGAGCTGGAAGGGGAGGAGGCCCTTGGGAAGGAACAAATGAAGAATTTTAAACCTTTATGTATACATGGATAAAGACCTGAGGTGAGGTGATGATGTTGGGCATGGAAAGCAGAAAGATGAGGCTACAAGAGGCATTTGCAGGAGTCTGTGTGGGAGTGAAGCGGGTATGGGAGTTGACGACTCCACAACCCCATCTCCGTGATGAGACAGATGAGTTTTTTTTTTTACAACTTCTGCACCCATTACTGTCTGTGTTGCTCAGAGTGCCTCTTCACTTACTGGTGGTGTAGGAAATTTCCTTTTCATCTATTGCCATCTTTCTCTCCAGTTGGTTTATGTGCTCCAGAAAGCATAGTCTGTCCCACCATCCTTTCTTTTTATTTCCAATTTTGCTTATGCTCCGTCTCGGCAGTGCTGGGAAGTGTTGCTGATTGGTCCATCTTGTGAGTGTGGGGATGGTGCTGCAGGAGTGGGCGGTGGCAAGCTCTCCGTCTTGATGGAAAATGCTGCTCCTTTTCTGTCTTCCCATCTTCATGTCTGCTAATGTAGGTGGAGAGAGCCCAACGGGAAGAAACCTAGAAGGTTAGAAAATATGTATGCGTGCAGAGGATTCAAATTTGAGGCTATCTGTTATTAGGATGAGTCCTAAGATAGTTATGGCAAGAGCTTTGTGTTCTGGGAAGAACGGCATAGTCATTTGGGTACTAGTCATGGGAGTGATATTGTTAGACATAAAACAATCCAGTGCAAAGTCTACTGATTGTTAGATGCTTAATTAAATTAATTAGGAAGGGATTGTTTTTGTTGATATAAATTAAAGTTGAAAAGCAAGGTTGTCCTAGGAGATCAAAGGAAATAATTTGAGTACTACAGACCCTGTTAATTGGAAAACAAACAGGCAGCACGTGAAAAAGAGGCCATTCCTTGCCGCACTCACTACAAAACAAGGTCAACTTGTGCTGCATATAGATTGTGCAGTAAGGTCAGGTAAAAGATTTTTGTTTTGTTTTGTTTTTTACTTCTTCAAGTAAAGCTTTAAACTCTGAAGTATAGATATAAAGTCCTGGACAATGGCAGCTGCAGGCAGAGTGAGCTGGTCTGCCACAGAAAAGGGTTTCTGAGCAATCTTGGAGCAGATGGCAAATCTAAGTAGATACAAATCATTCTGGTGACATCTGAAAGCCAAACAAGATTCTTTAGAACTATAGTCTAGAGAGTGTTATTGGTTCTATGGTGGGATCTGGAAAAGGGGTTCACCTTATACCTTCTAAATACAAAAGGAGGGGGACGAGGAGGAGGAGGAGGAAGAGGAGGAGGAAGAGGAGGAGAGGGAGGAGGAGGAGGAGGAGGAAGAGAAGGAGGAGGAAGAGGAAGAGGGGGAGGAAGAAGAGGAGGAGGAGGAATAAAGAACTGGGCCAAAGCCACGAAGACCAAATTTAAGCAATGAGAGAGACAGTGTCTAGAGAGTGATGTTTTAGAAAAGGGAAGGTGATAGAGTAGATTGGATTTTAAGAAAGTAAAAAGTACCCATTAAGCTGGGAATATAGCACCACATCCAGGAGTAAAGCTAGAGAAAATCCTGAAGCAGATAAGTGAAGAGGAATTATTTCAAACTCACAAACATCTCTCCTGCTCTCTTGGATTGGTCACCCAATCAATACCAAGAGAAGATTGACTTTCCAGAATGATGTACACATAGAGATCTTCCAGCAGACAGGCTTAAATGTAAATTCCACACCCTGTGTGTGAACTTGGAAAGTCATTTCAACTCACTAGGCCTGGGATTTAAGTAAACAATGTAGGATAATGTGTCCTTCTAGAGTTATCATGAAGGACAATAATCATGAGGGAAATAATGTATGGAAGGCTCAACTTGGCCCAGCAAGCTTGGAAAACAGAGAACATTCAAAAAATATATACTTCTTTATTCTCTTTTTCTTCTTACTCTTCCTTTATAGATAGTGGAGCTTCCATAAATCCATAAAGGATGATTTTTTTTTCACAAGCTGCCTGTGAAAGAGTCTGAAACTTCATGTCAAGAAGATAACCCTGACGGTTTCATGGATGCTGATGCAAGACAAAAGACTCCTGGGTCAGAGACCTAAAATTTAATTACTCATATCATGGAAAGCAATATGAGCATCAGCATATTTGCATGGGTTCCCTGGGGCCCAATTTTCACAAGAGGAAGTGAAGAGAGCCAGGTGATACGTGCCCATGATGTGGAGTGCATTATGGAGAGAAGCTCTGAGGTTATGGAACTCAAATCTTACATAATAGACATTAAGCATGCCTGATCTATGGTTCAAACTAGCTCTATTTTCTAAGGCTATTTTTTTTTTGAGTGGGAAATGAACTCAGAAGTGCTTAACCTCTGAGCCACATCCTCAGCCCTTTTTATTTCTTATTTTGAGACAGGGTCTCACTAAGGTGCTTAGGGCCTCACTGGATTGCTGAGACTGGCTTTGAACTCACGATCCTCCTGCCGCAGTCTCCTGAGCCACTGTACTCGGCTTCTAAGGCTATTCTTTATAGAAACATCCTTGAAAAGATAGTCCGGAGCAAGTTCAGTCAGTGCTTCTACTTGCCAGACACACATGGAGAATTGCATTCCGAAAGGCATAACAGAAATCGTCCATTTCCTTCCTGTCCTCTTACCAGGCTCATCAGCAGTAGGGGCTTTCTGCACAAACTCACTTTCCCCTGTGAATATGGAGTTGCAAGTATGTCACATCCTCTGTAGCCTCCTCCTTTTTTTTTTCTTTGCTTATAATATTGGTGCTCAAGCACCTCATCAGAAACTTTCTATCCGCACTTTGATCTGTTTGGAGAAGTGTGAAAGCCCATGGTGTGGAGGCTGCTAGTCTGACCAGAGGACAAGTTTTTTTTTTTTTTTTTTTTCTGGGAATCTAGTTTTAAATTTATATGAAAAAAAAAGTTGTTAGGAGGTATTTAAGGTGGGAAACGTCAAGGGAGAAGGTGAGGCATTTTTCTTCTTCTCTCCACACATGGGAAACATTCGATCCCAGCTTGCAAGTAGAAACGGAGCCAAACTGATGTCACACTAATGAGGCAGGAAGTCTTGAGTCTCAGATATCCCCCTTCAGGTGCACAGGCCTAGGGCCAGCTGATGTTTGGAGAGAGCCAGAGGCCACCTACATGGAGCTATTTGAAGGACACCCAAACATCTTCCTGCACCTGACATTTCCATTACAGTCTTTCCTTCCATGAAAGATGTAGCCTAAAAAGAACACCAGTCCAAAATAAATTTGCTAACTGGAAGAAGAGATCTCTGCTATTTATAAATGTTCTCAGAGGTGGCCCATTCATTCAATATGTGTACTTTGAGTTCCAACTACATGTTAGACATTCGTTTGCCACTGGAATTCAAAGGTGACCAGCCATAGTCTGTGCCCTCAGCAGTCTCTTGAGAGAATGAGAAAGTAAACAGACTATTAGAAAACAAAGTGATAAGCTTTATGATAAGGGGATGACAGATTATCTTATAAAGGAAGGGCAATTAATCTTATTTTGGAAGATCAAGAGTTTTTTGTGGTAGAGGCTAAATTTAAGCTGAGGTCTTTTAAATTAAACATTATTTTTTTAAAAAACCTGAATTTTAGAGATGAAGAAAGTGAAACTTCAAGAGTCTATATGTCTTGACCAGTGTTACAAGGTCTACAGTGACAAATCTGGGACACACATATTTTGGTACTAGTTTTACAGTGGGCTTTCCCATCACTATATGTGTTTAAATGTATTGACTTGTCTAAGCAGGTAGGGCCTTGGGAGACGGGATCTATGAGAAATAAATCTTAGTGGAGGTGGGAGGTGGGGTTGCAGGGGTTAGGATGAAGATGGTTGGGATGAAGATGCACAGAGCACAAAGTGCTGCTTGGGAAAGATCAGCCCAGAGTTGGGGTAGAGGGGATGTGGGTGGGGTGCTGGGGTAGAGGGGATGTCAGAGGATCTATTGCCTGGAGCCTTAAGGCAGGGAAGATTATGTTGGAGGTTCTTATGGTAAAAAAGAAGAAAGGGGAGAAAGAGAAGGAGTAGGAAAAGAGGTAGGATAATTATTTAAGAAGAGTTGTGATAGAAAATTCGATGTGAACAGCAAAATCTAAACTATTTTGTAGTTGTGTCTAAACCAGTGCTGCCTGTGTTAGCCATGATTAGTGTTCCAGGGAGCAAGACATCAACAATTTTCTTTGTACCCAGAGAAAAGAGGGTGTATTCACCCAAGGCAGCAACACACAATGCACACTGGTGATTGGAATCTCACAGGAGCCAGACCAGTGGTTCCTCCAGGGCTTTACAAACAGCACTACTCCTTTCTCTGAGAGCCAATGGGTACTCTATCTAGGGTTAATTAAAGAGAGTAACAGGCACTGAGAACTGGCTTACCGGCTCTCCTCTGACCTTATGGCAGCCTAGGACTCCTGCAATTGACCTTGGCATCTGGAATAAGCATGGCACCCTTTGTACATGAGCAGGGCAGACACAGGCCTAAAACAATCACCCCAAAAATAGACACCCCTTTGAATTGGACTAGGGTTTATATCGTACGCTATGGCTCAAAAACTTTCCTCCTAGTCCTAAAACAAAGCCAAACTAGTTTGAGTTTCAAATATCACCATTCAGCAGTCGGTTGGCCTGGGCCTCCTTCTCTTCTGACTGAACTCTCAGCCAACCTAGGCTACATTTGGATCCAATTTGATGGAAAAAATTGGGTGATGTCCTTGCCAAATTCCTACGAATCTGTGTCAAACTCAGTGATTTAGGCGAACACTCAGGGTGTGGCCTACTCCCCAGAAGAATTCTGTGGTTTCATAATCCATAGAAAAATGAACTAAAGAGTGTTTTCAAAACTCTCTATAAAAAAAAAGAGGACTGTACGGAATCTGTCTATGGGGCTCTAGATTTCAGAATTTTCACCACAGAATTTAGGTGTTCCCCAAGCATTCCAATCTCCCGAGGATGCTCAGTTTCTTTTCATTTTTTCCTTCCCCTTCACTCCATGATATAGACTCGTATCTATTTGAATCAGGGGAGTCCAGTACATAGGAATAATAAATTGCTCACTCAAGGTCAAGAAGTAAGGAATTTGGGCTGGGCTAGTTTGCCTAACTTCATGGATTCTGTTCATAGAGAGGGTACCAAAACCTTGACCTCTGATCCCTTCAAAGTTTGCAATTTTTTTTTCTTTTGTTATAGGACGGTTACTAAAGCAACAACAGAGAAGCCACAATAAATATAGGGTTGTAAAAATGTTCCCTGGGAAATTGACTCTGAGGTAGCAATTTGCATGCAAGAAGTTCAGTAGGTATGCTCTCAGGAACAATACTACTAGGAGAGACAGGGAAGCAGGACTGGGCAGAAGGAGAAGCTAAACAATAGTACATTCACAAAAAAGACAAAGCTGATCCCTCAGGGACCTCTAGAACCCTGATGGCTCTTCACAGCTGTCTGTTGTGGCAAAGGGCCTGAACTGTCATTAGACAGAAGCTACTTCTGGAAATTATACATGACCTTGGACATGGACATTTCCTTTGGTAGAGAGCAGTTTCCAGGGAAAGTTCACTGACAAGTTAGCAGCCTGTACTCCTGGAAGCTGGGGTGCCTTGGTCCTGAAGGAGTGGGTGGACCATAGATCCACTTCAGGAAGAGGAGTAGAATTATACACTGAGAATCCAGAGCACCATGGCCAGTTTCACCCACGTCATGCCTTTAGTGACATGAAATTGTTCAAGGAATGGGGGCCTCACATAAAAAAAAAATGGGTTGGGGAAGATGAATGAAAGAGATAAGACATAGATGAGAAGGGTATGTTTTAGCAGATGAGTCCTTTTATATAGGGAGTAAAATCTGATTTGACAATAAAAGATGGTGGTGATGGTGGAGGAGGAAGAGGGAGAGGCATCAAAAAAGGGACAAAGTAAGATGAAAGGTTCTGCATGGGAAAAGGAACATGATAGCATTAGGATGATCGTGGGAATTTTCAGAACTAATTGAAGATGTATAAGCCTTTAGTTATATTTTTGTAAACAACCTATTATCCCAAGTTCCTTCCCCAACCAAAATCAGCTTTGGAGTTAACATCAAGTCCTAACGCCAGCCTGGCTCGGGTCGGTCACTGAGAAAGGAGTGAAGAGATGGGATCTGGGGAGCTTGGCTACTTGGGTGACTTTGGTCTAATCAATTCCTTATCTTTTCCCATTTTTCTCATCTCCTCTCAGCCCTAAAATTGTTGAAAGATGCACTCATTGACAACAAGGTGAGCATTTACAAGAAAAGATGAGGGGTTTTTGAGACCTTCCCTTCTGTCTTATATCTGTCATTCATCTTCCCCAACCCATTTTTTTGTCAAGATTATTATGCTCTTTAGAAACTTCTTTTATTGGTATTTTTATTATTATCATTATTATTTTGCATTTTTTTTTCTTTTGAACAGATTTTTTTTCAGATCAGTCTACAGTTCTAGGAACTCATTTTGTATCTTCTTACCTGCGCCTGCCTAAGGTAACATTAGCACTCAGAATCCCATCCCATCCACATCTGAGCTCTTGATAAAATGGTATTCAGTTGTTATGGCCCATCTCAATAGCACCATGTACTTGGTAACTGTAAGAACATCAAATTCATTGCATTGTAATTGCCCACTAATTTGAACTTGTTTAATTTTCACCCCTTTGTGAAATCCTTTCTGCTTCCCCGACATCCTAGTGTGACTTATCCCTCTCTGTCATTTCTTATATCTACCTGTCACTTTCTGCCTTACTTTATAGTTACCTACTTTTTCATTCTGTTCTATTCATCTGGTTTCTATTCTCAACTGAAAACTTCATAAAGGCAGAAAGTGTACAATATTATTGGTTTTATTGAAACACAATATCAGAAATATCTAATCAGTCAATCTATGTACCCATCTGTCTGAGCAACCTAGTATTCAGAGCTCATGAAACTTCATTTAATCGCATTTACTTCCTAATACCATAGAGAAGAAAACCATGTAAACATCAACACAATTAAACTTCTGATTAAAGTTTGATTCTGATCAAAATAATGAAACATCTTAACATTTTGGGGCAGGGTGTAACTGGGGATTAAACTCAGGAGCACTCTACCACTGAGCCACATCCCCAGCCCTATTTTGTATTTTATTTAGCGACGGGGGTCTCACTGAGTTGCTTAGCTCCCCACTGTTGCTGAGGCTGGCTTTAAACTCCCGATCCTCCTGCCTCAGCCTCTCCGAGCGTCTGGGATTACAGGCATGTGCCACCATGCCCAGCTGAAATTTCTTAACTTTTGATTCTTAAACTGAGTAGAACAGCCATAAGATAAAAGTTAGCCTCTCCTGGTGATTAGCTGTGTGAATTTAAATTAGTGGTAATCCTGTCTGAGCCTTAGTTTTCTCATCTATAAGACAGGAACTACTGGTAGTAAATGAGACATAGCCTATCAATTTAAATCTACATATGTTCAATCGTAGAGGGTTGTAGGATGGAGCTGGGGTACACTGGCTGAGGACTGACACCCCCTGGCCCCAGTGATAGGTCCTGACTTCTTCACACGGAGCCAGCCACACTATCCAGTTCCAATGAACCAGGAACAGTAAAGAACTTTGAGGTCATTTTTTTTTTTAAACCACCAGTCTAACTTTCCTAAAGAAGATAACCCGATTTTTAACTAATGTGGGCTAGAAACTTGTCTTCACTAATTTACAAAGCTGAATTATATTTCAGTCAGCACTTTAATTACTCATGTGGGCATTTTCTACTTCTAGATTATCAGTGGAATTCTTTGCCCTCAGATACCAAGCTGCCTTCTCCCTGCCACCCAGCATGTGGCTGGGCCACATCCCCCCTTAGCCATTTAGTGTGGGCTCAGGGAATGCAAACTCATTTTAGCTTTTTCCTGAATTCAACATAGCTGGGAAGAAAAATCCAAGTCCCCTGAAGCCATACAAAACATTCCAAAATAAAATATAAGAAACATTTTGATTGTTTTTCTGGTTTGGATTATCTGTGCCACTATTCATTTCCTTTTTTTGTAGATAATCAAGAACTGGCTGTCTTCTGGTTCACAGGACTTTTAAAATCACTGAGAAAACTCTATGGGGCATTCAAGCATTTTAAGGGGAAAAGTCATAATCTCCAATATTTGTACTAGATAGCACGTACTACCTTGAAGAAGGGGGCATAGAATAGGTAGGTAGTTCTGATAGTCCAACTTTAAGATCAGTTTTTTTTTTCCCAAGAGAATTTTAGCCTCAGCTGTTTTGAATCATGTTAGGCCAATGCTGATTAAAATCAGATAAAGCCTCCAAGACCAGAGGAAAAAGAAACTCTATCTTCCACTGCAAAAATTATTTTTCAGATCAATTTATACAAACTTGAGAAGGAAGGAAGGAAGGAAGGAAGGAAGGAAGGAAGGAAGGAAGGAAGGAAGGAAGGAAGGAATTTTTTGCTTTTTTAGCCTAGGAACTTTTTAGCTACATTTAGCCAAATGTAGATCCCACACCCTTTTCTCATTTTAACTCCAGCCATCTGAAGGTCCTGTTAAGCACGCTGCAGAAGTAAGCTGAAGCGAATATTGTCATTGCCTCATGATCTCCAGAGTGTATGTCATCAAGGCACTAATCCAAATATTGCACATGGGTTATCTTTAGTTCCAGAGTTTAAGGCACCAAGGGCCACCTAGTTAGTAGGGAGGGTTTCTGAGATCCAGAGGCTGCTTGTGGCAGAGGGATTTGATCTGAAGTCAGAGCCTTGGGACTCTCCCTAGATGTGCAACCTAGGTCAGCTTAGCTAGGCCCTAAGAGAACTCAAGAATGCTGGTCTATTTTGCATTTCCCTTCACAAGATTGAACTCCAGTCAATGCAAACAATCCAATTTCACTTGTATAATTCTATGATGTACTAGGTACAGTAGAATAAAGTGTGCAAAGATGAAGATAATTCCTGGCTTCAAGAAGTTTTCAGTATACTATATCAGTTTATTATTACTATTACTATTATTATTATTGCACAGAGAGATTCACTTACAGTCTCTAACACAATCACACTTTCTTGCTTGCTAAGAGTACAGTGAGCAACCCAATCAATAAATGGGCCAAGGAGCTAAACAGACACTTCACAGAAGAAGAAAGACAATTGATCAACAAACACATAAAAAAGTGTTCCACATCTCTAGCAATTAGAGAAATACAAATCAAACTACTCTAAGATTTCATCTCACTGCTGTCAGAATGGCAATCATCAAGAATACAGACAATAATAAATGTTGACGAGGATGTGGTGAAAGGTACATTCATACATTGCTGGTGGGCCTGCAAACTGGTGCAACCTCTATGGAAAGCAGTATGGAGATTCCTCAGAAAACTGGGTTTGGAACCACCATTTGACCCAGCTATCCCACTCCTTGATTTACACCCAAAGGACTTAAAATTAGCATACCATAGTGACACAGCCACATCAATGTTTATATCAGCTTAATTCACAATAGCTAGACTATGGAACCAACCTAGGTGTCCCTCAATAGATGAATGGATAAAGGAAATGTGGTATATATACTCAATGGAATATTACTCAGCTTTAAAGAAGAGTGAAATTATGGCGTTACTTAGTATTTATTATCTGCTAGGCATTTGTGCTTAGCATTTTACATATATATTTACATATATTATCTCACTTAACCTTTACATAACTATTTGAGTTAGCACTTTAATTAAACAATATTTAATATATAAGGAAACTTAGACTTGGAAGTTTTAAGCAATGTGCCAATGATCATTCAACAAAGTAGAATTTAATTCTAATCCCAAAGCCCAAGTTTTTAACCTCAACATCTTTTCAGGAATGTCATTCTCACAGGACAATAATATCATAGCTTGATATAATGTTCCATAAATGCATACAAAATTTATTCCTATTTGTTCAGTCCTTAACATGGCCATGTGTTGTTGTTTTAATATTTCATTTTTTAAAAAATATTTTCATTGACAAATAAAATGCATCTATTTTGTTTATATGTTCTTTCCTTGAGAATAGAGATGTTCTATAAATATGAATCAAAGGGAGGAAAGAAGGAAGAAAATGTAGAGAAGAAAAATTAATATCTTTCCTTACCCACTACAAGGTTTATGGCTGACACATCTGTAACAAAGACATGTTAGTAAGAGGAATGCATGACAAATATATTTAACAAAGTTTTATGTGATAGAAGAGCATTCAGAAATTAAGACCTAAAGATCCAAGGAAAAGGGCATATTTGAAAATTTAAGTGAACATCTTAATTGATACCTAAAAACATAAAAGTCAGACACATCATGGGATACCATGTGATGTTTCCATACATATACATAATATTTAAATCAGGTTAACATGTCCACCCTTCCCATTGACCCTACCCACACTCCCCCAGCTTCTGGTAACCACCGTTCCAGTCTCACTCTGCAATACCAGTTTTTATATTCCACCAGAGGAAGATCATGTGGTGCTTTCCTTTCGGTGCCTGGCTTCTCTCAACAGTATGCAAGCATTCTCTTTCTCCACGTTCTTGCCAGAGCTTGTTATCTTTTTGTTTTTTTGATAATAGTCATTCTTACTGGTTCAAGATGGTATGTCATTGTGGTTTTGATTTACAGTTCCCCCACTGATTAGTAACATTGAGACATTTTTTCATGTATCTGTTGACCATTTGTAAGTCTTCTTTTCAGAAATATCTACTTATGTGTATTAAATGTTTATTTGGTTATTTTGCTATTGATTTTTCAAATTTATTTATGTTCCATGTATTAATCCTTTGTCAGATATATAGTTTGCAAAGATTTTCTCCCATTTTGTAGGATGCCTCTTCATTTGGGTAATTGTTTCCTTTGCTCTACAGAAGATTTTCAGTTTGATGTATTCTCATTTGTCTGGCTTTGCTTTTGTTTCCAGTGTTTTGGGGATCTTGTTAAAAAAAAAAAAAATCCTTGTCTATTCCAAAAGCCTGAAGTGTTTCCCCTATGTTTTCTCCTGGTAGTTTCATAGTTTTATTATCAGAAACCATGTAATATTACTTTAGAGCAGCAGCTATTCTCTCCAGAAAAAAAAAAAATGACATCTCACTTGACAGATTAAAGTCATGTGACTTGGTCAGAACTTACTGTTTTTGGTGGTAACAGTCACATTCCAAGCATCACACATATAGATGGGGCGGGCAGAGATGAGGCTCTATGAAATACGTATGAGAGTAATGTGAGAAGCTCATGAAGGAACATTAAACAGCTAGGATAACAGCTAGGGCAAAGCTACTGTGAGTTATAAGAAAACAGAATAAGCTAATAAAAGAATCAAGGATGAAGAATTCATTTTGCATGCCACGGGGAAGAAATGTCATATCTGCCACTATTAGCCTGGGACTTTCCTAAAGAACATTCTTTGTCCTGTCCCAATACCTACCCCCTAGAATTCTTTGACTCTGAAATAATTTTAGAAACAGGATTACAATGAGCGAAAGGGTATTGTGACATCAATTCAAAGGAAAAAAAAATATTCACACATGCCTGATGGGAAGAAAAAGAAGTTGTAGTGGTAGTAGATCAGGAAAAAGTCAGAGCAGATAGGCTGAGAAGGATACAACTACATGGGGAATAAACCATCCATCTACTCAGAATATGATTGTGTCTGAGAAATCCATCCCTCATCAAGCCTCAATCAAATAGCAATCCTAAACCTGTCACCCCCTCCCACCCACCCACCCACAGTGTCTACTGCCTGAAGATAGTTTTCTTGGATGTGAACCTGCTATAACTATCCTTTGCCAAACCCTTCACCCTGAAAATGCACTTACTCTAAAAATCTTAGTAAGATAAACATTACCCGTGGAAAAATTCCCTAAGCTCATTCTATTTTCCATACATTCTTCTCATTTAGATCCATTTCACTATTTGTCTGTTTCAGATTAAAAAATCGTCGAGTGGAACAACTATGTAATATGTTCTCTGAGCAATTCCCAGCTCAGAAACTTAAGACTTTAGAGGGTTCATAATGAGGATGAAGCCTGAAGATGACAATGACAGCCACCAGGTTGATAGACAATGGGATTACATGAGCCTTGGGGAGGAGGGCTAGCTACCTCACATAGTTTAAGGCAGCATGGTGCAGGGGGAAAAAAGGCTGGGCTTTGGAGGAGGAGACTCGCATGAATTCTATCTTGCTCCTATCCCAGCATAGGGTTTATTCCATGGAGTGATAACAACATTAAGATTCAATCCTAGCAGACAGAAATGATCAATCAAGCTGTGGATGGATTTATAAACTTCACCTTGGAAACCTTCAGAAACATTCTAACTTTTAAAAAAGCAAATGGTAGGTGACTTCAGAGAAAAACAAAACAGCAACAAAAACAATTAACCTAGAAATAATATCTAGGAGAGAAAATTCCAAGAAAGCACTTATCTTTTTCCCCACCTGACATCAAAAGGGGATAGCAAGGGCTCACTGGGAGGCAACACTCTAAGCAAGGTACAAAAACCAGGCTCTGACTATAAAAAAACGTGCATTTTCCTAACAAAAGTGTTCCAGGCAACCTCCCTATCCATGGCACATTTTCTGAAAATCAATCAAGTCCTCCCATTCAGCTGAAGTCCAAACGCATTGTCTGCCCCTTCCTCCAGAAGCCGATTTCTGCCAGGTAGAAAATTAAGTTTCCTTAAACTCCTCTTTGGGACACAATGCTGCACAGCACCGCAGAACTGTTGTTCTGTGTGGGAAACCGACTTCCTGTCTCAATAAACAAGCACACACAGGCTTTTCTGGACACATAATGGAGCCTTTTTTATTTTATACAAAAATCATTCCACACTTAACACATCAATGAAGCCACTTAAGCTCTACTGCATCTGAATTAAAGAGGAATTGTGTGATCAAAGGGTGTGAAAAGAACCACACAGGGCGTTCTTCAGATCCTCCACTTTTGTTACATTTGATACATAACAAACCCAATAAATATGCTTATCCCAGGAGTTAGTTTCATTATCTCATACCCTTAAGCCCGGTGAAAGTATTCCTGTATCCCTTCATTCCACAGTGTCCATTTGCTGCTGACGATTTTGGTGTAGAATTGAAAAATATTGGCATGTTTTGACAGGCTCTGGGTGAGGTTGGGAGATGAAGTCATTTTCTCTTCAGGTTTTGTTCCTGTTTTACTAAGTATAAATGCATATTTGTATGCATAGATGTGTTCATAAATGTATATCTATGTCCCCATAGATGAAATACGCATATATAATATACACTACAGCTATGTAAACACACACATTTTTAAAGCTACTAGTGCACACACACACACACAAAATAACATGGGAAATTTCTTTTTCTTACCAAGTAATTGAAAGTAAAGCAAAAAAGACATGAAAATTCTTGAATGCTTAGATTTGAATAGGTGAATAGGACATTCTATAATCCTTTTATAGCTTTTCATGCTGTGAACACAGCTTCTTGAAGGTTACTAAGTATTCAACATTTGCTGTTATTTTTTAGTATCATGCATTCTCAACAGATTTGGAAAATTCCTGAAGAGTTCAGGCCTCCGCATAAGCCACATATTATAGCTACACACATGCTGAAATGTATTTTGTGAATAATAATCCCAAGAACTACAAAAAAGTGTCTTCTATGCAGTTTCATAAAAAATATGAAATGTAAAATGTATAGTCAATGAATTAAAGTTGATTGAATGCATTATTGTTTAAATTTATGTCATCTAACCAATATTGGATTTAGATATATTCCTTTAGCTATTATCTATATAGCTGCAGTGAGTTGTTAAACAAGAACCCCAAATTGTTTGGATCAAAGTTCCCTCATTGAAGAAGGTTAAACTGGAATCAATTTATTCAAATTTAATAGAACACCAATTATGAGTCAGTCACTATTCGGGTGCACAAGGAATTTAAAGATTTAAAAGGCACACCTCCTACTGTACTCATAGTGCAATAAAAGAGGCACAGACAAATAATGGCACTACGAGTATTATAGCGCCTCTCATGGGGCACCCTGCTGGTGTCCAGTGGAGGAAACAGCTAATTGAGTACAGAGAAGTTAGGGAAGATTTCTCTAAGGGAGCTGATATTTAAAGCATGGTCTTTAAAAGATGGATGGGAGGATCGCAAATTTATCAGACAGAGAAACTGGAAGAAAAACGTTTCAGGCAGAATGCAAGTGAGCAAAGACTTGCTTGAAAACATGACAAAACATCGAGCACTCTTAAATCAGTGTGCACTGTATATCATCAGATTGTGGAGGTCACTGAGTACAGAGAAGCTGTGTATGAAGCTAGGGTGATAGGTTGTGCTGTCAGGACATTTGAACTGTGTCCTGGTAAACAAAGAGAAACCTAGGAAGGTCTTCACAGAGCAGAGAGACTCGCACTGGATTTCTCTTTTGTCCTAGTGAGATGTCTGTACTCACCAACCCTTTAGATAATCACTCAGATCTGGCAACTGGTTTAGCTCTAAATAATTCAGCCAGTTGCATTTTTCTTTCCTGATATTCTGCTGTTTAGTCTTGCATGTAGCTGCCATGCAGAGGATGGACTGAAAGATTGGATTTATATCCAGATGTTTTTAGTGTTGTGTAGATAGCCACAAACACTGAAAGAAAAAAAAATTCCATGGGGGGAAAAGACCCTTTACCATGCTTCCCAAAGAAATCATTGTTGATGGTATCACTAATATCAGTTCAGCTCTGTTTAAGCACAGTTATTAAGATCAGATGACCATCTGTTTTCTGCTACAGTTTATGTCATGCAATCCTTTCCCATTGAGCCTATGGACTATTCTCCATTGCATAGATGAATAAAGCTCAATAAATAACCTTAAAAATAACAACATATTGATGCAGTTGTACATTCTCTTCTTGATTAATTCTGTGTGTTTATGTACCCAAGGTCCAGAAATACCCTATTTCTACCCACACTGGCTTTCTCTGTGGAAAAAAATCAATGAATAAGACTGTGTTTTCTCCTTCACTAATCCTACCCTGAATTTCCTGTCAACTTCCACTTATACTCACATGAAACAATGATGTTTCATTTTGCTTTTGAATGATGTACAGAGTCCCTTTCTTCCTTATTTTTCATTTGGAGTTTATTTGTCCTTGAATTGTATGGCTACAGTTGATGTTATGATTTAAATGTGGTCTAAGGCAGGATCTTTCACTCAACAGTCCATAAGAATCTGAAAATAACAAGAAGGGAATTTTCCAGTAAACAAATGCCTACAACAAACAGCCGTTTAGATGTGATAAGCACAGAAGGAGGGGGTCTGTATTGACTTCAGGAGAGAGAACTTAGGAAATAAAAGAAAACTTGTCAACAGTTCACTTTAAGGCTAATGCGACTTCTCCATGAATTTTTCACGTTTGAGCATGAAGAGGTCCATGCATTCCTTCTAATGAACACATTCAAAGGATGGAATGACAAAGGGCAGGCTTTTTAGAGGAAAACAACTAAGAAGATAGAAAGATTGGAAGCTGCATCATAGGAGGAAAGGTAGAAGGATCTAAGATGTTTTCATCTAGAAAATGTCATGAAAGTCTCAACAGATGGGTCCTAAAACTCATAGAGCTACACCGGATAAAGTAATTCAGCTTACTGTGGATACTTCAAAGAGGAAGCATGGTTGGAAGCAACTTGGAGGAAAAAGAAAAAAGAAAAATCTAACAATCGAAGTCGCCTATGTAGTGGACCAGCTGAAGAAGCAAGAGTTTTGTATATCTAGGAGAGTTCAAGCAAACATTGGAGCACCATACTGAGGCAGAACCAGGATGATTTGAGAATTCAAAGGATTCTTAGATTTCTGGAGATTTCATGGTATGATTTGTGTGTGTGTGTGTGTGTGTGTGTGTGTGTGTACCAAGGACTGAACCCAGGTACGCTTAACCATTGAGCCATATCCCCAGCCTGATTGATTGATTGATTGATTGATTGATTGATTTGAGACAGGGTCTCACTAGGGTGCTTAGAGCCTCACTAAATTGCGAGGGCTGGCTTTGAACCTGCAATCCTCCTGCCTCAGCCTCTGGAGCCACTGGGGTTACACCATGTCCAGCCTTCAGGCAATGATTTCAGGTCATCTCAATCTACTGATTTTCCTTTGGTTCCACACAAGATAAGGAACCTCAGAACTTTATCTCCTGTTATAGTTTGAATGTTTGTGTTCATTCCAAAATTCCTATGTTGGAAGTAGACCCCAAGTTGATAATATTAAAATGTGAGAGCCCAGCGTGGTGGCACATACCTATAATCCCAGCAGCTCAGGAGGCTGAGGCAGGAAGATCATACGTTCAAAGCCAGGCCTCAGTAACTTAGGGAGGCCCTGTCTCAAAATAAAAAAAATAAAGTAAAATAAATAAAAGGCTAGGGATGTGGCTCAATAGCTAAGCCCCACCCTGGGTTCAATCCTTGGTGCAAACGTAAATAAATAAATAAATAAATAAATAAGAGAAAGGGGAGGTAATTAGATTATGAGGAATCCACCCTCATGAATGGGATTAGCAACCTTATAAACAGACTGCAGGGAATTAACTGGACCCTTTTTGCCTTTTCATTCTGTCTGCCATGTATGAACACAGTGTTTGTCCCATCCAGAAGGACAAAGGTACTTAGCTTTCTAGGACCCATCTTAGAAGCTCTCACAAGACAGCACATCTATGGTGCTTTGTCTTGGATTTCTCAGGCTCCAGAATGGTAAGAAATAAATTTCTTAGTCTCAAGCATTTTGTTATAGCCGCTCAAGTAGACTAAGACAGCTCTGCATTACTCTGACCTCCCCTGCTCCTGACATCATCAACTGTATGAGTCGGACCTCAATTCTGAAAGTCATTCATTTTGCAGTATCAGTCTTACCCTAGATTCTTAAAACTCATTGTTTTTTTTTTTGTTTGTTTGTTTGTTTTAATTTTGTTTTTAGTCATGACTAGAAGTCAGACAAACTTTTTATTGATGCCCTCATATGAAGATTTGATTTGGGGCTCTTGGCCCGGGATTGTATCACACATAGAAGCAAAAAGAACTTTAGCCCTTCCATCAAGGTCACTTCAGAGCACTAAAAATTCAGCACTGAAGAGTTATGGTGGTGACGGCTGTATAGCATTACAAACATAATTAATATTACTGAACTGCATGATTAAAAATCAGTAAGATGGTAAAATTTATGATGTGTGTGTTTACTAGAATAAAAAATGAAAAAAAAGAAGGAAAATACTGTGGTGTTTATAAATACAATTCATAATTTGAATCAATCATTTCTTAGGACTTTTCAAAATGACCATAATTTTGATTTTCTTTCCTAAGGCCTTTGGCCACTTTTATACATTCTAGCCTCATGCCATAAATCTAAAGCCAGTCAAGACTGTACATCAAAGTGGGAAAAGTTTCAAAGTTCTGGTGTATTGTGGACTTCTTGAGCCAGTGACCCACGTTATCTATAGCATGATTACCCATCCCCAGCCCTGAACCATTAAGTTGGTTAACCTGAACTGGGAAAAAGTTTGGGGTCAGCTTACCAGCCTCTTTGACTTGATAGGTTTGGAATTTCCCTGTAAGTCCCCAGATTTGAGGACATGAGTTATCTACAAAAATAAATAAATAAATAAATAAATAAAATAACTTCCTTATCAAGAAAAGGAAGTTTAAAGTGGCATCAAGCATATTGATGGAATTAAGCAGTTTGAAAAATGAAGAGCAGATGAATCATAGACATATAAACTACATCACTTTCCACGCACTCACATGTCCCAACATGAAGGGGAAATAGGTAGCAAGCTTTGTTCTGACCTGAGCATGCCCTGTGAGCTCATTTAAAGTTGACACAGCTTTATTTCTAATGCTGACTATCATACATGTGGCTTTTCATTACTGATTTTCCTGAAAATTCACATTACTGCTGAAAGGAGTGGATAAAATGACCTCTGAACTGTCTTTTATGATCATCAATCTGTCATTCTTTATTAATGTCATACTGATTCCAAATAACTAGATCACATCTTAACTCTACATAAGGGGAAAAAATGGTTGCCTATTTGGGAAAGATAAAGAAACCAAGTAGAATTCTTTTCTTTATAGAGCTTGAACAATATTGATGCACTTAACAGGCCTTTACCAAAGACCAGCTAAGCACCAGGCACTCACACTCCAGTCTTCTAGTCACTCAGGGGCTGGTGGGGAAGACAGACAGCGGGACACTAGTGCAGTGTGAGATGCTGTGATTGGGTGAGCACAAGGTACTCTGGGGATCCAGAGGAGGGGCATCTAACCCCAATAAGAGTGGAGGAATTCCTGGAGACATGGGTGGTGCTCAGACCAAAGACTGAAGGATAAGAAGTAAGACAGGAAGTGAAGAGTGGAAGTCAGTGGTAGAAATACTGGGAGTTTGGAAGGAGTTTAGTAAGGATGTTCCTTAGTCTGAGGCTGACAGTAGGCTGGGGCAGGACCATGAAGGCCTTGCATGCAGGTGAAGAGGTACAGAGTAGGCCCTGGCTTCAGCTCACATTTTGGTTTCTGTTGTCATTGCTGTAGCTCAGCTTGCGCACCCTTAGCATCTCGGTTGCCCACACGTCTCCATATGGTGGTGCATTTTCCTTTCACCTGTACATTCTTTAAAAACAAAGCCACTTATCCTACAAGAAATAGGAGCAGGAAAGGGACTGGGTGGGCTTTAATACTCAGTCTCTGAGTCCTGTTGGAAACAATTCATTTGACTCTGCATTTCTTGCTTCACATTGGTTCAGTCCTAGTGCGTTCCTAGGCCTTGGTTTCCCATCTGGCAAGTGAGATCACGGTCATCTATTTCAGATGTCCTGTGCGTCACTTGGAGGAAAGTTATTTGACTACAAATGCTCTCGAGTTCCTCATCAGATTGCATGAATAATTCACAACCAACATCATCTGGGGTTGGATTATATTTGGAATTTTTACATAGACCTGTTCTCAAACCTGAGGATGCTATGATTCATCATGACCTTTGATAACAGTTTTCAAGAGGTAAAGAAAATGAATGAAATACAGGGAGTTCTTTTATAGGTGCCAAAAGAAGGAATAAAATAGTATCAGGGAACTGGAGAGTCACACCAAAATCACAGTGGGTGATTCCATGTGTGATTAAGGATCATGAGAGTGTGTGTGTGTGTGTGTGTGTGTGTGTGTGTGTGTGTGTGTGTGAGAGAGAGAGAGAGAGAGAGAGAGAGAGAGAGAGAGAGAGAGAGAGAACAAACAAGAGAGAGTGCACAATATATACACAAAGAAAGATTTTATTTCACACCCTCTCCAGCTCGTGGTAACTACCTTGCTACTCTCTGCTGCTACGAGTTCAACTTTTATAGATTCTACATATAAGAGAGATCATATGCTATTTTGTGTGTGTGTGTGTGTGTGTGTGTGTGTGCGCGCGCGCGCCTGGCTTATTTAACTGCACACAAAGTTCTCTCAGTTTATCCACATTGTGGCAGATGACAGGATTTCCTTTTTTTTTTTTTTGAGAGAGAGAGAGAGAGAGAGAGAATCTTTTTTTTTTTTTTTTTTTGTAGATGGACACAACACAATGCCTTTATTTTTATGTGGTGCTGAGAATCGAACCCGGGTCCTGCCCATGCTAAGCCAGCGCTCTACTGCTGAGCCACAATCCTAGCCCTATTTCCTTCTTTTTCAAAGGCTGAATAGTGTTCCACTGTGTATGTACACCACATGTTCTTGATCCAGTTATCCACTGATGGACACTTAACTTGATTCTATATCTTGGTTTCTTGAATAATGCTGCCCAAACAGAGCAGCGTTTCTCATTGACATATGATTTTATTTCCTTTAAATATATACCCAGTTGTGGAAGTTCTGGATTATATGGTAGATCTGTTATATAATATGGTAGAGGCATGCTCATACTATTTTTCCATAATGACTACACTTATTCATATTCCCACAACAAAAGGAAGTTTTGTTTTGTTTTATTTTAATGTGGAATTGGCTACTAGTGGTAAAAATCTTCCTGTCTACTTTTTCCTGTTCTGGAGTTAATCTTAATTAATAAATATTAACAGGTACTGAACATTTTCTACAAACTAAATTTACTAGGCACTTATGACACCATTGTCACAACTTCTCATGAAGGTAGATTACTATTATCTCCAATGTACAGATGAGAACGTTAAGGCTTAAGAGATTTCATATTGTGCCTAAGGACCCACAGCTAGTGAATGTCAGAGCAGGGATTCAAATATTCTGATTTCATGAGCAAATTTTTCTTCTTTAGTTTTTGAGATTGGGGCAGAAGATAAAGAAAACCTGAGTCTTATTCATTTGACTTTTAGGAGAAAGGCCAATTATACTTCAAAGGAAGCACTTACCAGATAAAGAGGATTTTCCTCCTTTTACAGGTGAGACACCCAAAGAATAGTCAGGATGTGGACTTGTTTAACTGTCTAGTAAGCTGTTATCAGAACAAAGATAAAAATATTGAGACTTTTCAGACTATACACAGAAAGGCCTGCAGGCTCCTTTCTTCTTTTACTTGTGGTGAAATACATATAATATAAAATTTAACATCTTGACCATTTTTAACTGTGCAGTTTGCTGGCATTAAGTACATCCCCACTGTTATGAAACCACACCACCGTCCATCTCCAAAACTCTTTTCATCTTGTGTTGCTAAAACTCAGTGCCAGTAAACATTTCCTCCTTCCCCAGTCCCCACTATTCTCCTTACTCTCTCCATGAATTTGCCCACTCTAAGTATCTCATATAAGCGGAATCATTCACTATGTATCTTTTTGTGATTGCTTTATTTCACTTAGCATATTGTCTCCCAGGTTTATCCACACTATAGAATCCCCTTCCTTTTTAAGGCTGAATAATATTCCATTGTATGGATATACCACATTTTGTTTGTCTGTTCATCATTGACTTCTTTTTTTGTAGTTCATCTGTAATATGTTGTTAACCTGAATTTGCGTATTTGATCTTCTAGTCAGTTTGAAGGACAAAGGAGACAGATAATCTATCTCTATGTTTTTGCAGGACCGTTTCTTTGTGGTTTTACTTATCTGACAGCCATGGTAGAGAGCAAAACCCCATCTTCATGGGTTTGGGTCAGGCTCCCTGTCGGGCCAAGGGTAAGAAACTCTATCCCCTGCAAGAGGTTTCAGAACTGTCCTTTTCAACCCAGCTGAGGATCTGTAGACATTGAGCTGAAGCATCAGGTTCTTGCTAGGGTCTTAGGGGAAGATGGGACAGAGGAGGAAGCAGCCCACAGCACTCAGACGTTCACAGCATTAGGCTGCACCTGCCCCTCCTGCATCCTCCCTCTAGCCCATGCAGGGGCTTCAGCTGCCATTCTCCTCTCTGGACTTTCGCTCCTCACACAGCCTCCAAAACTTCCCCTCTCCTTCATGCCTTGCCTATATTAAGTCCTCTCTTGTGTAGCCCTAAAGAAACAAAAAAACGAAGAAAGTGAAGCATAATGAACAAGTAAAACATAGGATTCAGATTTTGCCTTTCTCTTGCATTGACATGAATATTAGCTAAAGTTATAACCCTTCTGCCCCAAAGTGTACCGGACTCCATTTTTAAAAATAGTGCTTGACATTGTCTCAACTGATCTTTATATTACAAGAACACTCAGCTCCACTGGAGTTAAGGTACATTATTTCAGAGGATAAACTTCCTTTAAAGTAAAACCATTCTCTTTCAAATTAACTTTGTTATTCACCGACTCATTAAGTCTACTATAAAACAATATTATATCAAGCCATATTATAATAGGGATCTGAGACATAAGAAGAAACAATGGTCTAAAAGAGTATATATTCTGCCATATTTAATGTGCACATGTTAGCTATGTGCTATATTAATTGACTAATCTTCAATTTCCTTGTCTCTCAAATGGAAATGAAATTTAACACCTACCTCTAAAAACTCATGAGTATTAAAGGACAAAAATTAATAAATTAGTACCATGCCTGACATTTAAGTCCTCAATAAATATTAGTTTTAATCATAGTAGCCATGTTAGTGAGTACCCTTTAGAGTGGCCACCTGTCTTGATGAAGAATCTTCTGGTTCTAGCACTGCAAGTCTCATATCTGATACTTTCAATCCCACGTGAATCAGAACAAACAGTCGCCCTACATCATACATCAAGTGCATCTTCAGACCAACAAATTCTGATGATGCTCACTACATTTAAAAAAATATTAGAAATCTCCTAAAATTAAAAAGATTAAATGAACTGAAAACTTAATGATACTCTCTGTATAATAGTGGTCAAATAAAAAATTATGAGAATGTCTGTACTATTTTTATCATAACTTGAAGATAATGTGAAAGGACCCTAAAAATATCCCCTTTGCTTTGTTCATAGCTTCCAAGTGAATTGAAGATGCTAAATAGGTTATTGTGTATTTTATAAGATGCAATCTTTATTTTAACATTATATGACCAATGTTTGATTGTTTAAAAACACCAAAATATAATCAATAATTTCATGTTAGTATGCTTTTTTGGCCTGTTCCTTCCTTTGATTTTATAAGGATTATTTTTATTTTATTTATTTTTTCCCATTATCTTGAATAAAAGATCCTTAAAAGAAAACACCTCCTATTATTTTTAAATTTCTAGGTAATATTGTTTTAAAAAAAATCAGCATATTTTGGTGCTTCAATGTTAAAATAAGAATTGCATCTTATAAGTGATATATTAATCTATTTAGCATCTTCAATTCACTTAGAAGCTATGAACAAGAAAAAGTAGGTATTTTAGGGGGTCCTTTCACATCCTCTGAGAGCCTGTATGAAGCTGGGTAGGTCTTTGAGATACTCTCCTTCTCAACACTAAACAAAAATGATTCTGTTTCTAGTTGTCCTTTTAAGACTAAAGGCCTGTTTTGGTATCATTCTGCCTTCACTGATTTCAATAAAGTTCTTATGTTGGAAAAGGATAGATAACTTACCAAATTATCTTTTAAGAATCCAGGATGTTTAAAAATATAAGATTAACATGTATCATATAAAGTTATCATTTAATAATTATAAGCAAAGATTTTTTCAAAATGTCTACATAATTTTAAAACACTCATCAGTTTTATTTTAAAAATCAGTCAAATGAAATTGATTACTAAAACTTATACTTTTTGATTTCTTTCATGTTGCTATGACATATCCTGGTTATTCAGAGCTTCAAGGGAAAATAAATATTTAACAGAATTTAAAAATGTATGCACTTATATTTATGTGTATGTACACATCCATCATCAATACACATATCCTCAGATAGCAATGACCTATTTCAGAAAAAAGGAAAGAATATATAATACATATCACATCTACAGTTGTTAAACTTAATATATCCGTGGTTATATTTAAAGGTACCCTATTTAAAGGGTACAATTTCCCTTAAATAAAGTGTTAAATTCCAAAGACACACCTGTAGTGTTTCTGTAATATGCCATCTGTTCAAAGTGTCATTCAGGATAGATATAAAAGCAGCCTGACCAGGTCTAAATTCTTGCTAATCTCAGGTAAAGGAGGACAATTTCTTTGATAATGCCAGTTAATCCCAGAGTACAACTTGAGTTTTCTGTATTTTGGGATGAGGATCACAGAAATTGATGGGCATTTGCTTCTCATACAAGTTTTAAGTGCAAGCTGTAGTGAGATCTATGGTCTTGATTCAGTATATTACTCTTCCTCTCTCCATAAAAATGATGAATTCAGTGCTAATGAAAATAAATACACTTCTTTATTTAATTTTGAAGATGACTTAAAAACATTAACTACTTACTGGGTGAGAAACCACTCAGAAGGATTTTTAATTGTATCTAATGTGAAACATACCACCAACTATACAATGAAAATTCTTAATAACAATTCTTGGAAGCTATACGGAAATTGAGATTGACTTCATGCAGCAATAAAAAAAAATATTTCTGAGTAGCAAATGCTTTCATACACGAGTTAGGCCAAGGACATTGTGACTTGAATTTTGTGAAAACAAACAAACAAAAAATTCAAAAATTAAATAAAAGAAAGCAAAACCTACCCACAGTGTTCACTAACAGCTAACATTGATTATTGCAGTAATATTACTACCAATAAAGCTTAACTTTTTAGGAAAAAAATCTCATTTGTAAAGTGATTTTTTTTTCTTCAGATGAGTGACAACTTTCCTATTCCTGGAATGAGAGGTTGGGAGGATGGTTTCTCAAATTCTTGGCTCATGTAACATATAGATAGTGAAAATTATTATTTATAGTCACATGTTAATAAGACAGTTTTCTCTAAAAGACATCCTAGCATGTATCTAGAAGAGTTCACCTGTTTTTTAGCACCTAAAATAGTAACTAGTACTAAAAATGCATATGTTGAATGACTAGATAAATTAATGTCACCCAATAAATATATATATTCATATTTATATTATCAACCTTGATTCTGAATGTATCTACTAAGGTATTACTGATCACCAACTTTTACAAGGCCTAAGTAAAATCTATTCTGAAAGAACCCTTAAGACAGACTTCTAAGCAGATCTATATCATAGAAATCAGGTTCAACAAGATAATTTATGATTCATTTTTTATTCCAGTTACTTACAAGTTAATGAATATGGATTTTCACTATCCAAACAATAGTAATAGACATGAATCAAACAGGTCCACTTTTGTCAAATGGCCCTGGATCCTTTATCTGGTATGTCATAAATACTGTTAACAGTATTATTTCTAAATTAACCATATAAAAACAAAGAGAAAACCCCCTTTACATTGTAGTTCATGCAGTCTATCAGCCCTAGTAAGGTGTACTTGACTTTAATTAGTCCTGGCATCAGCAGAAACATTCTCTACCTTAGGAGAATAACACTCCAAATATAAATAAAGTTTTAGTATTAAAGAAAATAGAAAAGTGCTTTCATTCTGATTCTCATAGCTACAATTTTTATAGGGCTAGGTAAGATCTAAGCTACCAAATTTGATGACAGGTAGCATGTATAAAACTAAATGATGGTTAACACTTATGATTATTGAAATCTCATTGTGTTACACACTCACACACACACACACACACTCAACTTACATTTAAACTAACCTTCCTGTCATAAATAACTAAATCTAAACAAAATATATAAAACCAACGTTTTAAGATGTTGAGCAACAGGCAACACAGAATAGCAATTACTGAGGGAAACAAACAAAATGAGATTAGTTCCATAATTTCCTGGCTTTCTGTTTGGGGGCACTTTCTGAACTGTAATGCAGGAAGAAGGAACCCAGAGAATAATGGTCTTTCTGGCTCTAGAGGAAGAAAACAGAGTTTGGAGCTCCAGTATTGGCTAGAATTTATGGGTCATGATGCCAGATAAAAGGGAACTGTTGGAGAAGTAGACTTATTTCTATATTGCGGGCCCTGTGTTTGGCTGAACACACAACTTCACATGTGCATAGCAAGAACTAATGAGATTCAATTAAGAAAAACAAATGAACAAAGACAGCTATTGACAAAAGAAAGAAACCGAGGAGCTGCAAGTAGAAGTGCTAGACTAGAACTTGAGTAAGTCTGAGACATTCAATCTCCAACCAAGCAAAGTGTAGAGACCTCTTTAAGCAACATTGGTGCTTGGTAGAGAACCCAGAAAGGCCATGCCTCCTTAGGAAAAGAGCAAATTTATCCCTAGAGTAAAGGTTCTCCTAGACATGCTGCATTGAAGTTTAAAAATAAGACGAAAGAATCAAGATGCCTTGACTTCCATAACACAGCTTGGCACTCTGTTAAGGAAGACAACAGAAGCCAGACACTCAACAGCACAGGATCTATATAGTTCAGCATCAAATCCCACCAAAAGTGTAAAAGTGTTCTTTTTTTCTCTGTTTCCTTTCCAGCATTTATTATTGTTTATATTCTTGATGACTGTCATTCTAATTGAAGTGAGATGAGAGCTCAGTGAAGTTCTAATTTGTGTTTCTCTGATGGTTAATGATGTTGAACTTTATTTCACATATTTGTTGGCTATTTGTATTTCTTCTTTGAGAACTGTCTGTTTAGTTCACTTGCCCATTTATTAATTGGTTTATTTAGGGAGATTTTTGGTGTTAAATGTTTGGAATTCTTTGAGTATTCTCTGTCAGAAGTGTAGCTAGCAAAGATTCTCTCCCATTCTGTATGTTTTCTCTTCACATTCTTAATTGTTTCCTTTACTGTGAAGAAACCTTTAAATGCCATCCGTTTTATTAATTCTTGGCATTATTTTTTGAGTTTGGGCGATTCCATTAAGAAAGTCATTGCCCACACATATATATTGGAGTATTGACCCTTTATTTTCTTTTAGCGGTTGCATGGATTCTAGGTCTTTGATCCATTTTGAGTTGACTTTTGTGCAGAATGAGAGTTAAGGATCTAGTCTCATTCTTGTATACATGGGTAATCAGTTTTCCTGGCACAGATAAGAACTTTAAAAACTGTTATAAATATGTCCAAGATTTAAAGTAAAATATAGATCAAGTGAGGTAGTAAGTAGAAAAACACAAAAAAAGAATAGAAATTTTAATTTAAAAAGAAACAAAAACCTTCCTCTCAGAACACACACAAATACACACAGATGTGTATAGAAGACATATAATCATCCTAAAAAGGTATTCTTTTAACACATAACATTAAAATTGATGAAGCAAAAATAGAACAGAGAGAAATAAACAAATATTCAATTATAGTTGTGGATTTCATTTGCTAGATGTGTGTGTATTTGTGTGTGTATATATGTTTACAAATAAAATGAAAATTTTACTCAATGTTATTAATAGCAAAATAAAAAGTATATATTTGAATACAGGAAAATAGAAATTATCCAAATTGAAACACAGAAAAAAAATGATTGAAAAAAGTAATCATGCTTCAGTGGGCAATGACAATATTCTGGTACATGCATAGAATTGGAGTACCAGAAAATGAGGAGAAAGAAAAAGAAAAGAGAAATTTTTTGAAGGAAAAGTTGTTGAAGATTTTAAAAATTTAACAAAAACTATAAGCTCAGAGACCTAAGCAGCTTAATAAATCCAAACTAGATAAATCCATAGATAACCACTTTAAGGCACAACTCACTTAATAGCTGAAAAATCAGTAATACTAAAAAAAATCTTGAAAGAAACTGCATAAATACATATAAATAAATACATTACATAACAAGAGGTAATTGGGAGAAAAACTAATGACTTCACATCAAAAACAATGCAAGACAGAATATAATAGAAGGGTAATTTTTAAAATCTAGAGGCAATGAGAGTCAACATAAAGTTCTATCTATACCCAGTAGAAAATATTCCTCAAAAATGAAGATAAACCAATACTGCACTGCTTTGACAAAATAAAGTGAAAGCTGAGAATTTGTCACCAGAGGATCTGCTCTATGGCACAAGAAATGATAAAGGAAGCTTTTGAAACTGGAAAAATTCCAGAAAAACATTTAGAGCTACACAAAGGAATTAACAAACATTGGGATAGCAACTACATGGGAAAGTAAAAGTTATATTTTTGTTTTCAATTTTAATTAAAAGATAATTCTTTTTTTGAAAGTTTTTTTTCATTTATTTTCATTTATATATGACAGTGGAATGTTACAGTTCTTATTACACATATAGAGCACAATTTTTCATATCTCTAGTTGTATACAAAGTATATTCACACCAATTTGTGTCTTCATATATGTACTTTGGATAATAATGACCATCACATTCCAGCATCATTTTAACCCCAAGCCCCCTCCCTTTCCCTCCAACCCCTCTGCACTAATAATTTTAAAATCAACTTTGAGATATGATTTACATATGTAAAATGCACCAGCTTTAAGTGTACAGTTTATGCATGCTTTAACAAAAAGATTCTACTGTGTGATCATCACCCCAGTACAGATACAGAACATTTCTACCACCCTGAAAATTCCTTCATGTTCATTTTAAGGAAAAAAATAACAGTGATTTATAGCTTCTGTAACATGTAAAAGTAAAATGAATAACAATAGTGTGGGGGGACAGGAGGGGAAAGTTGTTTCTTTATATAAGATAGACTGATACTAGTTCAAGGTAGATTATGATAAATTAAAAATCCATTTAAGTCCTATAACAACCATTAAAACATAAAGTGAGGAATATACAATCCAATAGGAGATCTGAAATGGAATAAAAAAATCAACTGAAAATTATCTGAAAAGAGGAGGGGGAGAAAAAAATACAGATGGGAAAATAGAAAACAAATAGCAAAATGGATGTCTTTAATCATTTAAATAAATACATCTTAATCATTTAAATAAATACATTACTTGTAAAAGGACCAAATAGTTCATTAAAAAGTAAAGATCTCAGAAATTATTAAAAGGAAAGATCCAATATTTTCTGTTTGCATAGACTTATATATACTGCAAAGACACATTTAGTTTAAAAAATTAAAACGGGGGTTATGTACCATGAAAGCACCAGTCAAAGAATGATGGAGTGGCTATATTGATATTAGACAAAGCAGACCTCAGGAAAAATAGATTTACCAGAGATAAAGATATTTTATAATAATGGAAATATCAAATTATAAAGAAGACATATAATCATCATAAAAAGGTATGATTTTAACACATAACATTAAAATTGATAAAACAAAATTAGAACATAGAGAAATAAACAAATATTTAATATAGTTGGGGATTTCAGTTGCTAGAACAACTAGACATAAAATCAATGCATAGAATAAATCAGTAGACATATGGAAAATTTGAAACATCCTATCAATCAACACAACCTAATCCCATATTTATAAAATGCTTCTTCCAATAGGAGAAATGACTTTCTTTTCAAATTATCATAAAATATTCACCAAGATAAATTCTGTGCTGGGCCATAAATGTAAAGTAGTTAAAATAATTGGAATATATTTTCTGACCACAATAGAATTAGAAATAAATAAAAAACAACAATTTGGAAATTCTCATAATATTTGGAAATTAGTTAAAATACTTATTAAACCATATGTCAAAGACAAGTTTGAAAAAGGAAGTTAGAAAATGTTTTCACATGGATGAAAATAAAAACATATCAATATTTGTATAATTAAATTAAAGCAGTGTTTTAAAAGAAAGTTAAAATTTAAATGTTTATGGTAGAAAATAAGAATAGTTTCAAAGCAATAATCTAAGATTCTGCCTTGAGGAGTTAGAAAAATCAAAGTGAGTCACTCCCAAAAGAAAAATAGGAAAATAAATAATAAGGATGAAAGCAGAAATCCATTAAACAGAAATTTAACAAATAAAGAAAAAATTGTGAAACTACAAAATAGTTTTTTAAAATATTAATAAAGTTGTACATCTCCTAGGTAAATATTGATATAAAAATGAAAGGAAGGATACTTCTATAGATTATTCAAACTTGAGAGTCTCATAAGTAAATATTAATAATGACTATATTTATAAGGAAAATTTGAGAATTTATTTGAAAATTTACATACAAATTGAAAAAAAGCAAAACCATCTTGAATTATAAACAGTATATGTAGAAAATTCTAAGAACCTACCAAAAAACAAAGCAAAACTTCTGAACATAATAAGTGAATTTACCATTGTCACAAATACAATGTCTGAGCTCAAAATTTGATTGAATTTCTACATAGCAGCAATTAAATATTGAAAAATGAAACTATAAACATAACCATTTACAAAGACATTAAAAACATGAAATATTACATAAAGTAAAAAAATGAGAATATCGGTATAAAAATTAACAAAGAGATTGATGCAGCAGAATTGAAAGTATGAAACAGACCGGTGCTTATGTGATTCAGGTTTGAACAAGGCATCAAAATAACTGAATGGGAAAGAAAATCATTCCCAACAAATAATACTAGAGTAATTCACTATCTATGATGGGGAAAGGGAGAAACTCAAATCCCTACCTCACACCATTCATAACAATTAATTTGGAATTGATTATCAACCAAAACCTAAATATATCTTTGTAATTCTAAATCTTTTAGAAGAATACATTCATGACTTGTGGGGGAAAGCATCTTTTTGTTACAACCCAGAAATTACTAAGTATAATGAAAACATTGTTAAATTAACAACCAGAAAATGAGTACAAAGCACTTCACAAAGTGAACTGTATGAATGGACAGTTGGCACATGGAAAAGTACTCAATATTACTAGCCATCTGGAAATGCGAAATAAAGTCACAGTGAGATAATACTATATACCCAGTAGGATGACTGAAAGACCAACCACATTAAATGTCTCTGGGTGGTGGAACAACTGAAGCTTTCATGCATTATTGATGGAAATATAAAATGATATAACTTCTTTTGAAATAGGTCAGGACATTTTCCACACAGTTAAACATATACCTTGTCTGTGAGTCATCAGTTTTACTTCTAGGTATTTACCCAAGGGAAATGCAAACATGTGTACACACAGATTTGTACAACAATATTCATAGCAGCTTTTGACATGATAGCCCCAATTGGAAACAACCATGATGAGCACTGACCAGAAAAATGGGAACATTAAACTATTTTTGTATATCCATATAATAAAGTCTGAAATGGGCCTCAGTGGGTAAAATCAAGGTTTCAATATGGCTGTGCTAAGTCTAGATGTCTAGTGGAAAATCCGGGCCCTTACATCAGCATATAGAGGCTTCAGGAGTTCTTGGGTTCATGTCCCCTTTCCATCTTCAAAGGCAGCAATCACGTCATGGTGACCTCTCCCTTCACCATGCTTCTCTGATTCTCTGACCTCTCACATATAAGGACACTTGTGATTACTTTAGACCTACCTGAATAATCTAGATAATTTCCCTATCTCAAGATCCTTAACTGAAACACATGTGCTAAACTCCCTCTTGCCATGTAAGTCAACATATTAACAGGTTCTAGAGATTAGTACATGGTCCTGGGAAAGTATTTTACTGTCCACCATCACCAGCAAAGTGCCCAATCTCCTTCTTGCTTTGCAGTGGCTGTTCCAGCTCCCTGGAATGCACTTTCTCTGTGTTCTTACATCTAACTCCCTCCTGGATCTAAAGTCTTTGTTCAAAAATTGTGTTAATGAGATTCCCTTTACATATTCTATTTGAAGTTGCAACCTGTACCCCTCTTGCTGCTAAAACTCCTGATTACCCTTCCTCTGCTCTTTTTTTCTTTCCCCCATACCTTACCTATTACATCTATTGGGTTTTCATTGTCGCTATCAACTTTATCTAATAGACTGTATGAGGGCAAGTTAATTTTGCCTGCTTTGTGCACTAATATATCCCTAGTACCTAGTACCTAGAACATAATCTGGAACACAATAGGGACTCAGGGAACACTTGTTAAAGGAATTGGACAAATGGATATGTAACACTCCCTTCTCTTTCAGAGCATTTCAGAGTCGAATAAGCCTATAAAGTGCTGCACATGTAAACAGATTCTTTGGCAAAAATAAAATGGTACACATTTCACAGAGGCCGTAGCAAGAGAAAAAAAATTCTTAAAAATAAAAAAGAGTATTGTATTTACAAAATCTGAACATTGAGAAATTGCAGATCTGAGGACTGAAACTTATCTGAAATGCTCTGATAAGGGCACTACTGCAGCCCAGACTGCTATGGGACAAGAATAGCAAGGAACACTGAAGAAGATTACCCACCAAAGCAAAAATGAGTTTCAGATTGCATCAAGTAGTGGTGGGAATTCTGGCCCAATGTTTGCTTTGACAACACTTGGGAGTGGGAATTTAAAGATCTGTCCCTAGATGGACTTAGTCTTACTCTGTTGGATAGACAGTCACAGCTAAACTGACTGGATTAGCCAATGTGCACATCCCACCACTTTCAAGCAATACCTGTGCTGCCTTCAAAAATTCCCATATTAAAGAACTCTATGAACTACTGTTAGAGATAGTGACTGTATCTTAAACAGTGAGCACAGGTAGCATTCTTGTGCTCAGAGATGTCTTTTAAAGCAGTATTTCCAACAGATAGGGACTTTTAAAAAACACACTTTTTTGTAAATGCCACATATTACGAATGGTGTGGTGCTAATATACGCTTGAACACACATATCCAACAGTCTGCGTAGGTTTCATTGATTCTGAAGAAACTGGGTCTTTCTGTTCCAGAGTAAACTGAAAGCACAGTTGATCTTATTAAAACATAAGCATCCAGTATCAAGATTTTTAACTTTTTATAAGGTTAAAAAACAAGTTGAAATGTAGTTACTAGACATAGCGATGGTTGTTCCTGTTTGTCCCAACCCTCAAAAGCAAAATCTTTATCTTGATTTCATTACAACACTAAGGCAGTAGTCTCTTTCAAAGTGTTGTCATTAAATAATAAGAGATGGCAAAAGAAAAAAACACAGGGTAGGTAGATATAAACAATATACCTTGAAAAATAGAGGGTTCATTCAAATCCTACTTTCTTTGTCTTTTTTCTGTTTGTTTGTTGTATTAAAATAATTACATTCTATAGGTTTA
The DNA here is from genome assembly GCF_052094955.1 of Ictidomys tridecemlineatus. Classification (NCBI taxonomy): domain Eukaryota; kingdom Metazoa; phylum Chordata; class Mammalia; order Rodentia; family Sciuridae; genus Ictidomys; species Ictidomys tridecemlineatus. Next base: position 104,989,852 of record NC_135480.1, read on the forward strand.
TGGCCAGGCAAATTGTACAGGCACTCTGCTGGGTCCCTTATATCTTAGTTTCCCACCAACTTCTTCGGACCTTCTTTTTTGACATTGCTATCACTGTCTAATGCCTAATTTCAATGTCTGTTCTAAGGGAAGTACTTTTTCCTTAGTTGAATGACACCTTTCATATGAGACCTTATTTTATATCCACAGGAATGGGGACAGATTCTATAAAATAACAAAGAAGAACTAATCTGGTAGTTAAGTAACCTAAATTCTTGCCCTGGTTTTCTCACCAACTTAAATTCTGAAATCTTATCTGTGAAAATTAAATGATTAACCTTGTCTGTCTGTAAGGTCCATTTAAGTTCTATGCTTCTATGATCATCATTAACAAACATTACTGAGATTCTTCTGGATGTAGGGTACTTATCAAACAATGAATCTATCTTCATTTTTCAAAAGATGATAGATAAGGAAGCTCAGAAAGGTCAAGTGACTTGCTAATGTCACACCTCTCATAAATGGCAAAGCTCAGACTCACTGGCAGATCTTGTCCACAGAACAAATGTCTTTGCAAATGCCACATTGTTGTTCTTCAGAAAAATAACTACAGCCCTACAGACAGAAAAGATCCTGGGTGATGGACACCTGGGTGCCTAGCACTTCCACTGGCTCCCAGTTCCCTAGGAGCTGCCATATTTTGTAAGATCTTGGCCACTTAGTCAAGTTGATTAATTCTTGGTTAGACATGACCCAAGTTAGAAACATAGAATCCTTCCACGTGATTTAGAAATATAAAACCGAACTATCATTCTGAGATAATTGAAGCCATGAAATGGAAAATACAGGAGATATCAGCAGCAATGTTATTTGCCAGGTGAAAAAAAAAAGACAGTTTCAATGAGAGACAAGGAGGAAAGAAGGAATGTTCTGAAAGAAATTTGTCCCTGAGTTTTAGTTGGTCATGAGGTCCAGTTGCATGCACGACCTTCTAACAGATCAGTCGTTCTGTCCTCCCTTGTATTCTGTCTGCTAATATTAATACTCACTTTTTGTCTTAGTTGTTTCCTAGGTCTACTGTAACAACTTGATGTCTTAAAAAAGCAGAAAGGTATTCTTACACTGTTCTTGGGGTCTGAAGCCCAAAAATCAAGGTGGTGGCAGAGTTGGACAGAATATCCACGTGTCTCTTCTAGCTTCTGAGAGCGCCTGGCAATCCTTGGTTTGAGGGCTTGTCCCTCCAGTCTCTACCTCTATGTTTATCTGGCCTTCTCCTCTGTGATTCTTCTCTCCATCTTTCATCATAGAAGGAGTCATTATTAGACTTTGGACACAGCCTTATCAAGGGAGATCTTCTTTAGATCCATCACTTAATTATTTCTGCCAAGACCTTCTTTCCAAAAGAGATCACATTCATAGGTTCTGGGTGGCTCTTTGGGGGAATCATTATGGACCCGTGGCAAAAGAGAATCTCATATTGTCCTGGTGACAGTTTCTCAGGGTTAGTGATAACCATATCAATAGATTTTCTCATACATTTAATTACACCTTCCCTATGACCACCATTGTCCATTTTTTCTTCTTTCTGTAACATCATTTTGACATTGAACAAATATAGTACTGTGATCAGAAAATGAATTTTGTGCTGGAACATACATCCAAAGATATTTTAGATTTATCTTTTTTGTGTGTTGAGAAGATAAGCAAGATGATCAAGTGATGCCAATCTGCAGAGTGGAATGTCTTGTTTCCCTAAGTCTCCCATGGACGGCTAAGAATTCATTTTTAAACTGCTCATAGACTAGTGTTATAACACCTGGAACAATGGTTTACAGAACACCGCTCAAGTCTAGACACCAAATAGATTTTTTTTTGCTTGTTTTCATTTGTTTTTCGAAAAAATAACAAAGAAGAGGAAGTGTGTCAGTATTTGGTCTTTTAACTAATATAAATTGCCTTCTTTCCAGGGAAATGTTCCCCATTATGTGAAGTCAATTTCCATGGAGCCAGTCATTCGGTAGGGTAACAAATTTACCCCATCCTGGAATCTCAAATAAAAAATCCCTTGTAATGCCATTATATAGCTGGTTTTATGTTTACTAACAGCTGTCTTCAAATCTTCCCTATTGCAGAGTAAAACTATTATACTGGTATTTAAAAATATATTCCCATAACAACAACAACAACAAAAATACAAAGACCCTGGTTTACGAGAGGTGCTTTACTGGGAAAATACGGAGGGATGGATTCAATAAAAAACAAAATCATTCCTTCCACTCAGTTTAAGCTTATGGATGCCTTCTATCTTTATAAATATGAAGGACATACACAAGGTTTAAATATAGTGTTTTGTGTACCCTCAGTGTATCACAACTTCCCATTGCCCATGGCAGTCTTTAGAAATAAAGTTTGAATTCAGAAAGAACCAATCTTAAATGTGTCACAGCCATCTTATGTTAGATAATGATACAGAGTCTCCCAAAATCAATTCAATGGTACCTCACTCTTAGCACCTTTGCTTTGGTAAGTTGTAACCAGTCTCTTGTGTGTGATAGCACACTATTTTGACAAAATAAGTCCCCAAAATAGGGAAAACCAAGCTCCTGCCATGTAAAATCTCTCAGTGTAGTACTAAAAAGGAAGATACAGCTTTCACAAAGTGACAAAAATGCTATAAACATGTGTTGGCAGATTTGTTTGGGGTAGAGTTAATTACTTCCTTGTTAATTTCTGATAGAACTTCGAAGGCTCTTTAACAGCTTGCTTTGGCTGTTGAAGTAGTCTTTTATATAAAGAGCCATAGATTATTAAGATTTAAAAAAAAAACCTGCACTTTTCCTTGTAGGTTACACTTCCATTCTGATTTTATAACTTTCCATCCTTAAACTGACCTGATCCTTTTTAATGATGTTCATGCCCTTAATCAGGACTATGTAAACAAGCCATATTACAAATTTCATAAGGACATATGTGAACATTTAACAGGCTTTGGGAGACATTTGCTGGTTGAAAATATCTAGGTGGATTTTCTTTCTGGGAGATTATCCTGCACTAGCAACAGCAGAGAAAATATTTCCCAGGCCTGTGAGCATTTAGAAGTTTCTTTGTGTGCTCAAATTCTTTTCCTCCGTGAAGGGGAAGTGGTGTATATTAGGGGTGGGCAAGAGAAAAATGACAAGAAGCAAAAGCCCTTCTGCTGTAGGATCAGATTCCAAGCAGAATTCCTTCATACACTTCCAGTTTCTGTGAAAGTGCAGGGTGGTGTTCATTTTCACTGTATCTGCTCGCTTAATTGTTTCTGCCTGTTCATTTCATTCTTCAGTGAAAACATTAGCCTAAGGGACATTTGAAAATCAAAAGGGAGGTTTGAAGTTTAACAGGAAATGAACAGTGGTGTTGCTGTAATATTAAAGTAAAAGTTTAGAACTAGTAAGAAATAGCCACATTTCTAAACTCAACATGTCTTCTCCCCTTTTTGTTGTTTCTTTTTAGCTCTCCCAAGTGTCAAAATTAAAGAAAAACATTCCAGAGTTTCTGCATTTTTAAATGGCCAGGGCCTCTAACGGATGCTGATAGGTATGCATTAATGGACTTACCTTAGATGCAGTGGAGATCAAGAGATTTTGAGTTATTACGCAGGAATTTATAAAATCCAGGACAGATTTCCTGACAGCTATAATTATTTAATTCTCTTAGAATTATCCCTCTCCACCCCCAAACCTCCTCTTGCCAAAATTATCCAGATACTTCAGGAAGTAGTAGGAAGGTTAGAATCTGAACCATCTCAAAACCAAAACTGACCAGAAGACTTATGCAATTCTCCATTTCCCTTGCAATGTGGGAACTGGATTTTGTATTTCTCTGTGTGTGCTGGTTAAGTTTAACTCTAGCAGGAAAACTCTCTTTAGAAAAACAGAACTTGAACTTCAGAAGTTCATTGCTCCTCATCCTTGGTGCCCACAGAAACACAAATTTGGCCCGGCTTAGTTGAACGAGCTCCGGTTATGTTAAATGCTGATATTTTAGCAACTCAAGATGGAGTGTTGGCATTGTCCATCTTCTCTCTGATCACAGAGACAAAAGATCAAACAGATATTCAAAGGCCACTCTCGGAGGTTCTCAACTTAAAATAGAGCCTATTTTACAACTACATTCTCGACCTTAACAAGGAAATCAAACAATTCCAGGAGAGCAAGGCAAAAGCCATCAGCAAACTTGTTTAAAATGGCCTGCCGGATACAGACATTTTAAGAGTTGAATAATGAGGTGGAAAATATCAGACTTAAAAAAAATAAACAAAAGCCTAGGTGTTTAAACATACAAAAGTTATTAAACCATTTATTTTTGGAAATAATTTGAGTTAATCAAATGGCTGTAATGAGGAATAGTCGAGTAACAACTAATTACCTTTTCCTGCCTTTGAAGAACAATGGATTTGGGATGGATCCAAATTTGTAAAAAAGCAGCCATGATTTTATATTCAATTATCTAATGGAAAGATCGTTGCAGTTTTGTATTAGTTTGCTGACACTATATTTCATAGACATTGCACACTTGGAGAAATAATTTAATCAAAAGTTAGATTCAATTATTCATTGATTAAGTATGGCATTCATTAATTTTAGGAATAGCAAGACAACAGAACTGTTGATTATGAAACACCATTTTAGGAAGAAAACCTGGCTTGTTTAGCTATCTTTGCATTGATCACTCTCTGTGGAGAACGTAATCCTTTGACTGTTTCTATTACTGGAGCGAACGCAGTGTTTGTGGTGGCAGAGGGTGGGGGCACGACACTAGGTATAGGTCTGAAATGGAAGAGCAAAGCACATGGACAAATTGCAAGTTAAATACTTTGGGGGGAGGGGATGTATTTTTTACAGGTATCAATTATTGTCGTTACAAGTAATAAATAATGCTAAATAAAACATGTAGCTAAACGGGCATTAAAGCCCCTTTACATACATAGAAGACAAGAAAAGCTTTTTTTTCCTCCTATGCCGCAGACTGCAGGCATTTTCCTCTGCCTCTGTCAAGTGTAATTCTTTCTTGATGAATGACAAGGCAGGATAATAGGCTGTGGTCACCATGGCAACCAGACAGCAGCACTGTGTGCCTAGCATTTTTTCATCTGAAAATGAAACCAGAAGCAAAGAAAAGCTGAAAATGTAACCAACAGATTAACTGATACAAAAAAAGAAAAGAAAGAAAGGAAGAAAAAAGGAACAAAAAGGCAAGTTAGATTACAAGCAATTAAAATTACAGTACCTAGTCTCTCTCTCTCACTCCCGCTTTCTCTCTCCCTGCCTCTCTCTTTCTCTCTCTCTCTCACACACACACCAACTAGATGTTTTTAATATTATTTGATAAACATGAAATAATTGGGTTTTGCCTTTGTGTTCCAAAATGCCTCTTTTCTCTTTAAAATCTAAAGAACTGAATTTTTGAAACGAGTTATTTAATTCCATTAAACACTACAGTTTAGGAAACTTCATGTATTGTGTTTGTGCTGGGATTTCTAAATTCCTTTCCTCTCTAGTGCCCATCCCTGAACTATCCAGAATCCAAAGGCTTAATGTGCAACAGTTTTATCTGGGGGCAGAGCAGGATGGGGTAGGGAGGGAAAAGAGACTTGGAGCTGAGAAATAAGAGGACAATTTTATATTAACACTTCTCAATTCTATAGACTCCATCCGCTGTACTTACTAAGTAGACTTGCTTTTCTACTGCACTAAAGAGACCTGCAGCTCTGTTTTGCTGTATCCCCATTCCTAAGCATAAGAAGTTTACTGAATCCCCATTCAGAATGTTGTATATTGTGCCCATATAATTTCCTTTCAATAACTTGATCTCAAAACCTCTATTGCAGTTTTCCTTGAAGATGTTCTCTGTCTCTACTGAAAATAAATAAAAAAGAAAAAAACAACAGATTTCTGAGAGTAATGGTCCCTTTGCATTGGATGTTTGGTTGAGGCCAAGAACATTGAGTTAGAAGTTGGAAGACAAATGTCCTGTCGGGGGCATTAGAATCTTAGATGTATCCCTTTTATAATATGATAAAAATATCATTACCGATTGTACCTGAATCAGAGAGTTTTTAACCTCTCTGAACATTTTAGTATTTGTCGTCTCTAAAATGTGGAGATCTTACCTACTTTATGGGAGTGAGAGGGTTCATGAGATCATCTGTTGAAAGTGTCTAGTATACAGTAGGAGTCAGTTAAATATTATTCCTTCTTGTAATTAAAATACTCAATTTTCTCATCTGTGCTGCAGAAACGTCTGTATAGCATATGTATGTGTATGTGTATGAGGGTGTATATGAGAGAGAGAGAAAGAAGAACCTGTGTGTAGATATAACCACCTGTTTCAGAGGAAGTGGCTCAAGTAAGTTACTCTGTGCAAAGTGCTTTGAAAGTCTGATTGCTCATGGAAAGGGAAAATGGTGTCACCCAGAGATGTTGAACGACTTCTTTCCAGGAGATTCTTAAGGAAAAGTATCTGACTCCCACCTGCCCTGGAAGCAGAGAAAAGGACCACATGTCTCATGACTACATGGACCAGAAGATCGAAAATGTAGAAAGAGGCCCTCAGAGCAAGTCCACAAAGTCAGCAAGTACATAGGGTGTCTGAGTGCTGACAAGTGTCCAGTATGTGTCGGCACAGAGCGCTCCCAGTTTCCCCCTAGCATGCCCAGTGGTTGACTGGCCACCCACAGCAAGGCCTAATAAATCCTTCTTTTGTCCCCATTTCCCCCAACACACACAAATGCAAAGTAAACAGTTGGATCAAAGCTTTTAATGTGCTTTGTACTGTTTTATTTGAAAAGATCAGGTCTGATATTTGAGAGGAAGAGTCCATCTGGCTAGGCTGAGCTCAAGAAGCCTCAGACAAATTGTAAACAAGACCAGGGCACAAAGTCCTCTCCCGCCCACAGCCTGCCACTGCCATCACCAAAGCATCATCCCATGCTAGCCAGGCTTCCCTGACTGTTCATGAAAAGGAAGTACTGAAACTGACCCTCCCTCCAGCTTTTCTAGAATTTTCTAACCTATATGTTGCAAATTACTACTGCTAGTTCTGTCTAAGCTTCTACTTGCCTATAACCATATCTATTCATATTTTCAAAGTTATATATCATGGTACTTTATATACCATTAAAACCCTCAGTTGTTCAAATAAACTCCTAAGTAACCTAGAGTAAAAAAGATCAAAAGGAAGGATATGATTGCTTCTTTAAGTGGGACATACACATTTCTTAAAAAAAAAAATATTGAAGTTTGTAATTTTACCACCTTTGGAATACAAAGATGGAACACAAGTTGATTGTATTTCCTTTATCTCATTCTTTATTATATTTGATGTTATCATTTATGCAGCTATTTGTTCTTGCTGCATTGTGCACTCTTTACAGACAGGGCTGTGGCCATCCTCAGGGCCTAACTGCATTTTTCACTCATAGTAGGCACTGCATAAATCCTTGTTAACCAAATGGATGAGCTTGAAAGGTAGACACATGTATATTTGTCCTCTAATTCTATCACTCACTGGTTGTGAACATGGGCAACTTCACTTTTCTGAGTACAATTTATCTTCTGTAAAATGGAAGGACAATTATTCACCTTAATTGTTGGGGCTCCTAAAGAACACAAATGTATGTAATGCTTAGTGTCTGGCATAGCACAGAAGATACACAATACTTACTAGTTTTCCTTTTTAAGTTCAATTTCTTTTGATTATTTTTTCAGTGAATTGCACGCCATTCCAAAAGATTTTTCCTGATAATCTTTGGAAGCCCATGCAATGCTGATAGAAGAGTTACAAATTTATAATAGGCTCATTCCCTAGACAATCACTGTGTGGATCTATTCCAAACCCCATACCTGCTGTAAGTACAGAAAAGAAATGCCATCTGTGATAAACTAAAACAAGAAGTCTGGATGTGGTTGGAAAGACCAGCAGGGGAAGTGAATAGAGAACCCTAGGTTCTTGAGGGTGAGGCACCAGACATAAATGCCTAGTAGTAGAGCCATTAGTCTAGGGATGACCACCTGTGTTGGAGCATCTCATGAACAAATCACAGACAACAAAAACTGGTGCACACTGTATTAGCTGAGATCAAAAATGGAACAAACATTTGGACAACATTTATTTTATATTTTTATTTATTTTATTTTTAAAATTTTTTATTTGTTAGACAACATTTATTGAGCACTTACTCTCTATGGGACAGTGAATAGGTGGATTTGCATATGGATAGCCCTTAACTTAGGAGGCAGGAGCCTGTGGTAAATCTCAGGCTCCAGAGAGTATAGTCTCCATCCTCTGGGCTCTTCTGTTTAATAGTTGCATGACTAGGTGCGTTACTTCAATTCTCTTATCATAGTTTCCCCACCTGTGAAAGGGTGGCGACAATAGTAACCACCTTGCAAAATGTTTGTAGTCACCAAATGATTCAGTGCATACAAAAGCATTTAGATGTTGAACGTTTTTTCATATATTTGTTGATTGTATATGGTCTTCTGAGAAGTGTCTATTCAGTTTGTTGGCCCGTTTATTGATGGGTTACTTGTTTTTTGGTGTTAAGATTCTTGAGTTTTTTTTTTTATATATTCTAGAGATTAGTGCTTTATCTGACGTGTGTGTGGTAAAAATTTGTTCCCAATTAGTAGGCTCTCTATTCACCTCACTGATTGTTTCTTTTGCTGAGAAGAAGCTTTTTAGTTTGAATTCATTCCATTTATTGATTCTTGATATGAATTCTTCTGCTATGGAGTCTTATTAAGGAAGTTGGGGCCTAATCTGACATGATGGAGATTTGGGCCTACTTTTCCTTCTAATAGACGCAATGTCTCTGGTTTAATTCCTAGGTTCTTGATCCACTTTGAGTTGAGTTTTGTGCATACTGAGAGATAGGGGTTTAATTTCATTTTGTTGCATATGGATTTCCAATTTTCCCAGCACCATTTTGTGAAAAGGCTATCTTTTCTCCAATGTACATTTCTGGCGCTTTTGTCAGATAGCAATTAGAAAAATACAAATCAAAACTACTCTAAGATTTCATCTCACTCCAGTCAAAATGGCAGCTATTAAGCATACAAACAATAGTAAGTGTTGGCAAGGGTGTGAGGGAAAAGGCACACTCATACATTGCTGGTGGGACTGCAAATTGGTGTAGCCAAAATGGAAAGCAGTATGGAGACTCCTTGGAAAACTGGGAATGGAACCACCATTTGACCCAGCTATCCCATTCCTCGGTCTATACCCAAATGACTTAAAAGCAGCATACTACAGGGACACACCACATCAACATTTATAGCAGCACAATTTCCAATAGCTAAACTGTGGAACCAACCTAGATGCCCTTCAGTAGATGAATGGATAAAGAAAATGTGGCATATATACACAATGGAATATTATTCAGCATTAAAAGAGAAAAAAAAATTATGGCATTTGCAGGTAAATGGATGGAGCTGGAGAATATAATGCCAAGTGAAATTAGCGAATCCCTAAAAAACAAATGGTGAATGATTTCTCTGATTTAAGGATGCTGATTCGCAGTATGCTGTGGAGGGGCAGGAATGAGAGATTAAATGAACTCTAGATAGGGCAAAGGGGAAAAGGGGAGGGAGGGAAAGAGAGGAGGAATAGGAGTAGGAAGGATGGTGGAATGTGATGGTCATGGTCATCATTACCCTAAGTACATGTATGAAGACATGAAGGATGTGACTTAGTTTTGTATAGCCAGAGATATGAAAAATCATGCTCTATATGTGTAACATAAATTGTAATGCATTCTGTTGTCATTATATAACAAATTAAAATTAAAAATAAAAGCACTTAGAACTCAGTGCACACATAGAGGACTCAGTAAATTTTAACTGCTATAGTTTGACTTGTACTTATTCATTATTTCTAAAGTTGAAAGAAATGGTGAACTTATGACAGAAAACATCTGGGTTTGAAAATCAGTTTGCCATTTATACACCTCATTCTCCTTATCTGAAAATAGAGGTCAGAAGATCTGGCTCAAAAGATGTGTTAGAAGCTGCCCATTGTTTTAAAGAGAACAAGAGCGAGTGTTAATAAAGACCAGGCAAATGTTAAACCAAGGTTCAAACTGAAGGGAATGAGTACCAGGGAAAGCGGGCAGCTTACCCCAGACCAAGGCAGCAGGGGTCAGAGACCCTGTCCTCTGGGACACTAAGAAATAAGGACCCAAATGTCTGTGATGGACGTCTCCAAGATTGACACAAAAGACAACACAGGGATGCCAAGTGAATCTTCCAAATACATAATTCAAGTGAGCTCACATTCTCTCAGGCCTCCAATGACTGCACCACCTGAGAATAAAAATCTAAACTTCTGCGACCTGCATGCTAGTTCTTCCTGGACCTACTTTCAGTCCACTTCCAGTATTATCTCCCTTTGAGGTTGCTAAGATACTGGCTCTTTCCTCTCCATGCACATAGCACTCTGGGGTCTCACTCTTTCCTCTCTCTAGAACAATATTCCTTTCCAATGGTATCCTACCTGTTCAAATTCTCCGTAACCTTCAAGTCTTGGCCACGGTCTTCTTTCTCTGTGAAGCTTTCTCCAGTCTTCCAGACAATAAGTGACCTCTAGTTTTCTTGGAGACATAACTGTTTCTACTTTGAATTTGAATCATGTACCTATTGCCTTCTCTCCCCTAAAGAAGAGTTCCTTCAATGGGCAGGGCTTTGAACTGTTTGCTTTCAAGGGGTTTAAGCACGATAGTCATGCAATATATATTTGCTGTTTGACAACTGTCTGGAATCTATGAATGAAAGAAGGAAGGAAAGGGTGAATCTATGCATCCTTTATCTAGAGCCAGGTTGGGTTTTATAATGAAGACAAGCCTGATCATGAAAGTTAGTATTAGTAAAGATGAATGCGAATGAGCCCTGACCACTGCCTCTTATGAACCAGGAATGAAGCAAGAGGCAAGAGGCATTGGCAAGTGAAACCTATGCCTCTGTCCTCCCCGGGCTCACAGTGCTATGGAAGGGGCAAGCATTTATCAAACCACTGCCCAAATATATAATTACCAACCATGAATGGTATAAAGAGAGACACTGCAACAAGTTACGAAAACACAAACAAAGGGACAAGATCTAATTGGAGGGAGGTCAGGGAAGGCTTTCTTGAAGAATCAATGTTTCTATTCAGATTTGAAATGATGATAGCAGCTGCTCATGGACAGAGCAGTAGCTTGATGGCAGGGGATAGAGCAGAATGGCCATTAAAAGCATTTTACCCTGCAATCAGGTTCTAGGGCTGCGTGACGGTGAGAAGTAGTTGAAGTTGAACATCCGTGCTAATGATTTTAAGTATACGTTGAAAACTAAGTAGTCGGACAGTCAGAAGGATGATCCAGAGAAGAATATGATAAAGGAGAATAGAGATAAGGCTGAGCGGGAACAACAGCTCGGTTAGTAAATAACAAACTGGAAATAAACATAGAAATAAACATAAGGCAAAAAAAAATGATGAGAGAAGGATGAGTACACCATCCATCTTCATCCTGGATATGGCAAATAAATCCTATAAACCTGTGCGTACCTTTTCTTTGCAGTTAAACCTTCAGTATTTAGAAGTTACTAAAAGGGGGCTGGGTTGTGGCTCAGCGGTAGATCACTTGCCTAGAGTATGTGAGGCATTGGGTTTGATCCTCAGGACCCTATAAGAATAAATAAATAAAATAAAGGTTTATTTTTACAAGTCACTAAAAGGATATTCAAACCTGGCCTTACATGACGAAATGCACATCTGTATCAGGTCCCAGACCAATGTAATGTTATTGCCTGTTGCAAGCACTGGGAGACAGAAATAAAGAAGAATAGGAGTTAGGGTTAAAGGCCTGGGGTAGGGGTCAGTGTTGCTGTGTCTTCAGCTCTGGGTAGAAATCTATTAGAAAATGTAGTTGAACTTATGGAAATAATTGGGATAACTGAAAGTGACACTTGGAAAAAGCAGGTGAAGTTGTACAGATGACCTCTAGCATCCATCCAGTGGGCCCAGAAGAACAGTAAGATGCTGAGTGAATGATTCCGAATCCCACTGTGAGCTATTCCCAGAGTGGTACCCTTACCTGAGGTCTAAGAGACTTCAGGTACGTTTCAAATAAGTAGCCTATTTTCTGGACCTCCCTATGTAGACTGAATCTAGCTTTGTTGGCACAACCATCATAGAGACACCTACAGGACAGAGAACTCCTGTTTCTGGGCACATGCACATTTAAATTTCAGTGGTTTTGGACTTGAAGGCAAGTGGAAGAAACAATGGGGTACTAAGAGTCCAGATGATTGAGAACAAAGAATGGAAAAAGTAGAAGCTGTGAGTACAAAGATAAGCCTCTTGTGCTGAACAGTTTTTCAGAGATAAACGGTGTTGAGTAACATGAATAAAAGTGATTTAGCCTGAGTTTCTCCCTTCACCCCTCCATGTCTGCCGTGGTGTCAAAAAATCTATCATGGGAGAATCCTTCTCTGAACTGTTAAGTCTTTTTAGACTATATTAAAGCTCTAATGCCCATGGGAGGAACCCACCTTATTAAATAATACCTTGAAGAAGGATTAACCTATCAGTTATTCTCTAATAGGTAGACAGGATAAGCCTGGGGCCCTAAAGGGAGGAGACACGTGAGAGTGAAGTGTTGGGCACAGATACTCCTGAGTGGGCGAATGCTGGAGAAAATCCCACCAACTTCAGAAAGCAGGACTCCATCCAGGCCTCAATTGTGCAAGAGCCTCTGTTGGCTTCCCATAAATAGCTCTCGGCCTAACACAAAGTCTCTATATGTGCAAATATTGTATTCACAGAGGAGTCACTCACATCAATTATACACTAAATTATGCACATATTTGGGACATTTGTTCTTGTGTTCATGGAACTTCACATGGTCAGATATTTGTCCAGTTGCAAGAAAAAGTGATTAAAACCTATACACAAAAGGAAGAGCATATCGAGACCTCCTCTCTCCAGCATGACTGACTCGTCCTGTACACGGGCGTTGCAAATTGTCACATCAGAACTCAGAGATACCTTGTTTCCAAACTGGTCACATGCCCAAATGCCATTATTAGGAACTGGATAAAACTTTTAAAGTTCTTCATAATCTAACTTGATAAACAACCACAATGACAAAAAAAAATCAGTTGACACGGTGAATTTTACTTACTCAGAGTCATCAGCTAAGAGTCAGACTCATCGTTGCAAAATATTCTGGAAAATGCAAAATGGGGAGTAGGGCTGAAAATGAAAATAAGAGACACTAGAAAAGGTAAATGTGACTGACTCAGGAAGAATATGATTTGAATTTTGTATGACATTTTTTTTTTAAAGTGCTCAAAACAACTTCTCAAATTTTCCTTGGCACTGTTTCGAAGATGATCATTTGACATCTGGGCTTAACCTGACACTACATGTGACAGATTGGCTCCTACCAGACCTCTTCTCTCAAATATATGACGAAGGTCCCAAGATCAGCACTAAACTCAATTAACATATTGGGCTAGGGTTGTGTTTTTGAAAGGAATTTAAAAACTCAAACCAAGAAGATAATTCTCTCAGTGACTGTACTATCAGCTGATGTGGACTTGATGTTCTTGTAACCAAAAATTCAATCCCTATATAAACCAATTTGTTTCTACTCCACATATACTTCCCTGTCCTGTCTATGTGCAGTGATCTCAGATAGTCCACACTAAGCCCAGATAGCCACAGATCAGTGCCATTGTTTAAGAAAATTGCAGGTGGAACCAAGTGCATCTTTGACAAATGTGCTCAGCTAAATGGATGTGGGCAAACCATCTTGCTGTGTAAAGGAATGAACATCTTACCTAAGCCGATGGGCTACCTCAGGGACAGAAACATAACTCAAAGGATGTTATAATCTTGCCAGTGCTTCCTCTTCAAATATGCTTTTAATATACTTGACATAATTCCACAAAAACAGAGAAGTGGGGCCACAAGTAACTCACCTTTCTACATAATTGGAGAATCATTTCTATTTGCCTTTGGAACAGTGTTTACCATTTCTACATAATCCCACCATATTCATTATTAATGTTTTGCTTAATCTAAAACCTGCATTTACTAAAGGAGGTCATTAGAAGGCATTGGACAGGATTCTTTATGAGGTCTCTTTCTTTTTTTTAAAGAGAGAGAGAGAGAGAGAGAATTTTTTAATATTTTATTTTTTAGTTATCGGCGGACACAACATCTTTCTTTGTATGTGGTGCTGAGGATCAAACCCCGGGCTGCACGCATGCCAGGCAAGCGCACTACCGCTTGAGCCACATCCCCAGCCCCATGAGGTCTCTTTCAAACTTCATCTTTTGCCATCCTCTAGATATTTGCCCCATCTCTTTATCATTGTCCTGCCAGGGTCTCAATCAGGCAGCAACCCACACCATTAATTTTCCTGAGATCGAATGGTCTTTAGGAACAGCATGTCTACATGTCTTTTCCCCTTACTAGGTGAGAGCTTTGAGGGCCAGATCATGTATTATTCATCTTTGTATTCCCAGAATGTAGTAGGTCCTCAATTAATGTTTATTGAATGAATTAAGTACAAAATATGTAATAACCTATTAAAATATTTTGCCGGTTGATACTATAATTTTTGAAACTGTTGGTTTAGCATAAAGAATTGTACTGCTTTGGGCAAGCAGGTAAGTGGTTATTTACAAGGCAGATTTTTGTATAATTGAATATAATGTATTCTAATGATTTGAATTGATTTGGTTAGTCTAATTTGGATGAAAGACAGTCCATCAGGATTATTTATTTCCTTGGTGGTAATAAATGAGATTCATTCTAATACCTTGCTGATGGCAATTTGAGTTTCAGTCAAATAGTTGGAATCTTTTGCTTTTGCAACAATGGTTTAGGGGCAAATAACAGAACCCTTAAAGCACTATGTAATCCAGCTTTATGGTTTCATAAGCTACCAGACTCTTCATTTTCTTTGTCATCAAACAAGGACAAGATGGGATATAAGAAAAGCAAGGAGAGGACCAAGGGACCTTAGGAGCTGCAGAACTTTGAGATCATGTGAACAATAAAATTGATATCTGAGAAACTGCCTTCCCTCTAATCTCTCTTTCTTCATTTCATTATTGTGAATATCTGCATAAAGTCCTAATTGCTGATGTACAAATCCTAATTATCTTATAAATGGAAAAAATAAGACAATATCATAATCCATTTATAGAAAGAGGTAGAAAGCTATTTTCTTAAAGGAGGTAAAGTCTGGGGACTAACTGCAAAACTTAATGTGTTCAGTGAACTGAAAGCCAAAGGTGGAATCATAACTAAAATGCATTCCTTGCAAGTAGAGAAATAAAATCCAGGACAGAGACTTTTAAACTTTCATATTGTTTTGAGTAGAATTCTCTAAATTAGGCTGAGGTATTTGTATAACCAATAACAACTCAAAATTAATAAATTTTATTTTTGACAATATATTAATAGATTGAAGCAATTTACCTTGCTTCAATAACCTGTACTGGACTTGAGATTTAAAAAAAAAATTAAACAAATGCTCCAAGAATTTCTATGGAGCTGAAGCTGGAGTAAGGAAGGCTGAGTGCATCCCATCTTGTACATTTCTGTAGATGTTGCTCCATTTCTCTTCCTTCAAAGGTTCTCTTTGCCAGGATGAGATAATACCTCATGAGTTTTAGGCAAAAAAAAAAAATGAGATAGGAGATAAGATAGTGCTGCTGTAACCCTTCAAGAGAAATACATCATATAAATGTAAGGGGTGGTAATTTTACTCTATCAGAATGAGCCACAGCCCCATATCCAGCCCTAGCCATCAGCTAAAGATGGATTTGGAAAATCTTCAGAGAAGAGCCACTCTAATGTTGAAGAATTCTGGATATAGATGTTATTAAAGATGGTTAAAGAAATAGGAATTCTTCAGCCCATTGACGAATTCTTGAGAAAGGATTAAATAATGAATGTTTTAGAATTAAAACCCTGGTTCTCAAATTGGAGCCCCAGGACCTGCAGCAGCAGCACCCCCTGACAACTTGATAGAATGCAAATTCAGGGTTTCTATCCCAGACCTACTGAACCAGAAACCCTGGGCCAGAAGCCGGCAACCTGTGGCTTCATAGCTCACCAAGGACATTCTGATGCACTGGCCAGTTTTAAGAACCTCTTGGTGAATCAAAGTAGTGGTGAAGAGGAAAGGAATGAAGTGTGGCTTCAGCCATTGGAATGGGAACCAAGGGTTGGGTTTAATCTCACCAGCCAGAGAGCAGACAGCAACGGAGGAAAAAGTGCCAGGGATTCAGAGAAAAAGAATAGGAACCATCTGGGAAGAGCCCTCCCTTCCTCTTTCTTCCTCCTTTCCTTCCTTCCACCCTCCCGTTCTCTTTCCTTTTACCTCTCTCCCTCCTTTCCTTCCTTACTTCTTTTTCCCCTTCCTTGCTTCCTTCATTCCCTCTCTTTCTACCTCTCTCTCCTTTCCTTCCTCCTTATTTTCTTGTTTCCTTCTCCCCTTTCCTCCTTCCCTTTCTCCCTCTTCCTCCATTTCTTCCTTCTTCCTTCTCCCTAATTTCCCTTCCTCCTTCTTTTGTCTTCTTTATTTCCCTCCCACTCTCTCTTTCTCTTCCTTTCTCCTTTCTTTCCCTTCCTTCTCTTTCTTTTCCCTCCCTTCTTCTCCCTCCCTTCCTCTCTCTCTTCCTCTGTCTTCCTTCTTTCCTTTCTTCCTCCCTTCCTTCTCTCCTTCCTCCCTATTTTACTCACCCCCTTTCTCTTCCTTCCTTTTCTCTTCCTCTTCCCTTCTCCTTTCTTCTCTCCTTCCTCCTTTCTTTCCTTCCTTCCCTTTCTTCCTCTCTTCATCCCCTTTCTCTATCTTCCTGCCCTCCTCCTTCCTTCCTCCTATATTTACTTCCCTCTCATCCTCCCTTTCTCTTCCATCCTTCTCTCTTTCCCTTGCCTCTTTTCTTCTCTCCTTCCCCCTTCTTCTCCCTCCCTCTCTCCCTCCCTCTCTTCCTTCCTTCCTTCCTTCTTTTTCAAACAGAACACAGGCAAACCTCAACATAGGTGCATTGGGTGATGGAGTCTTCCAGGAATGGTACCAGCATGAGAAAGAAAGCCACAAATACGCACCAATTATCTAAGAGAAGTGATGGCTCTAAAACAGTTCATAAATAATGGGAAGAGCCATGAACTTTTCAGAAAATGCATGGAAAGAGAGACAAAAAGTAAAAAGGGAAGATGGTAAAGAAGGAGAAAGAAGGAAGGAAGGGAGAAGAAGAAGGGAAGAGAGAGAGGAAGGAAGGGAGGAGAGGAAGAAGAGAAAAAAGGAAGGAGCAACAGCGAATGGAGGGCAGAGAGAGCCGCCCAGTCCCAGCACAGGAGCAAGAGAAGGGTTTCCAGTGTTTCAGACACCACCGCCACCAGACACCAGAGCTCGGCTAAGCATCCTGTCCTCTGGGCCAGATTGTACTGCTTTCTCATGAATTTCAATTCATTTTAAGAATTTGAATTGAGCTGAAATGCCTTATTCTGAGTTTCTTTAGGCATTTTGGTAATTAAACCCCTGGATAGGTGCCGGACCTTACCCACCTTACATAACACCCTCTCCTCTCACAGAGAATTGTTACTACAGCAAGGAACCAAAGAGTTGTATTTTTACATCACACTTACTTCTACTTTATTTTCTGGAATAGGTAAGGATAAAAATATTTCCAACTCTACTTATCCTAAATCTACTCTTTCAAAGAGAGTTATTTATCTACCCCTAAAGAGCATGAAAGAGGAAAGTCCAGTTACTTAACACATGGGGTGTGTGCAGCCGTGATTTCAGTTATTCACTTAGGACATATTCCCTCTTGATTACCTGGAGCAAAATGTTGGTCCCAGACTGACTTCCTCATGCCACTCATTGTTAATCAAGATGACGGCTTCCAGGTGTCAGTAGTTATATTTTAAAATGTAAATATAAGGCCAAGCAAACAAACAAACAAAACCAACCGTGATAGTGTAAATCCACTTCTTTCTTTAACAGCTAATGGACTGTTCATTTGGGGGGAATGGAATCTGGAATTCTAAATTAACAAGTCACCCGACTAGGTTTCTTCTGAGCTCCTTCAGGAAAGTTTGTGTCACGTGTGTGACTTACAGGACTCAGAGAATTTTCTAATGCATCAGATACCTTAATTGGGATTTTAAAAAAGATATTGGGATAAAAATAATGGGCTGAATCCAAGGATGAGGGAAAAGGTGTTTGTTAGTGGTGTGACATGTGTTTCAGTAGATAGTAGTTAGGGGTTTCCCCTGCTTGGTGATAGTCAAGAAGATTAGCAGGAGGACTTTTTCATAGAGATCCACTACTCAGGAAGAAAAAAAAACATTTTAAGTGATCATGGTACTTACTCCCCATTTGTCAGCCCATATTTAGAAAACTGTGTTCAATTCTGAGAAGCACATTTCACAAGGCAGTTAGACCAACTGGCTTGCAAAACCACAGGGACAATGAGAGTGTTTGAGCTCATGCTTCGGGAGGAATGGCTGGGGATGCTGAGTGTGTGGGTCCTAAGGAAAGACGACCCTGGAAAGAACGTTTCTTCCTTTAAATATTTGTAAGACTAACAAACAGAAAAGAAATCAGACTTATACAGTATGTCTTAAGGGTAAAATAGGGCACAGTGGAAGAGGCCCTTATGAATCAACATTAGGAAAAAGTATTCAAACCATCTGAGTTGTCTAAATATAGAATCGGGGAGGTGGTCTCTTGTACAGAAAATTCAAACAAAAATAACAGTTGTACTATATAGACTTTGGAGCTCCCTCATCACTGAAATCTATCAACCTAGAAATTTGTGTGAAGCAAATATCTAAACCACATTCTGAAAAGCTGTATTCACTTTTATAACATCTTCATCCCTGTTCATCTCTCTAATTTGGGTATTTAATAGCCATTGTTATGAAATCTACAGCCTTTCTCAAAACACTACTGCATTTACTTTTAAAATCTTTGTTAAGTCAACTAATGTTTCTCATTTTACAATAGCTTTAACTCAACTCCAGAAATTTTAAAGGAAATAATTGTAGATGGATATATTAGTCTATTTTTTCATTATAACAAAACAGCAGAGGCAGGTTGACTTTATAAAGAAAAGAGGTTTATTTAGCTCATGGTTTTGGAGCTTGAAAGTCCAAACAACATGGTATAGGCTCTTGTGAGGGCCTCTCCTTTGCTACATCACTTTGTGGCAGATGGCAATGGCAGGAGCCCTGTGGAACAGAGGATCACATCTGAAAACAGGAAGCCTGTGAACTGGGCTTAGACTTTTATAACAATCCTCCGAAAAACTAACCAGGCTTTCATGAAAAATGAGAACAGGGCATGTCCCTAATTGACCTGAGGAAATCCCAACAGGTCCCATCTCTTGAAGATTCCATCTCACCACGCAATAGAAAAATGAGACTTTCAACATGTGTCTCGTGACCTTCACTGTCTGATATACCTGTCAAAATTCTCCCTAATGTTGTTTGAGATAGCTGATGAGTACAAGTTGATTGAGTATCACCCGAGTCATAACCCTGCATCCTATAATCATGGGAGTACTTCATGAGTACAAGGATCGACGATTCTCTAGGTGGAGGGGGAAGTTGTGGACGTCCTTCTCCAGGGGTCTTCAAGACCTTGTGGTCATTCTACTACTGGCTAGGTCATACTTTTGCACTGAATCTACCAGTTGTCACACTGTGGCAGAGTAAGAGAAAGCTCTAAGAGTCAGGAAAGGCTGATGACCTCACTGGGTACCCACAAGGTCCCTGGAGTTTTCATTTCCTCCACCTCAAACCCTGGTAAATCAGATGCAGTCTCCTTAACACAACACCTAACTTCACAGAGCAATAGTGGTGGGCTGCTCACTGTCCCTGTGGCTTGCACATAAATTGCTTTGAGTATCAGCAAAAAAAATAATTGAAATCTTTCAAGGTCTCTTTTCACCCTTGAGTTTATCAAAACGTTTAATGTTAATCAGATTTACCTGATGTAAGCCTGATCTTTGGCAGTTGTTATCCCAAAAGGGTAATAATCAAAATGTTGAGAGGAGAAGCCAACAGCGAGAGTTTTCTGATGGGCTAACTTAAATAACCATCTGAGAATTCTCTGATAAGTACGTAAGTGGCATATACCTGCCACTTAGGGATCTCCAATATGCTGGGGCTCACTCTGTCATACTGTGAAAACTCAGTGCGGTCTCCTAAGCCAGAATATCAAGTTTCTCAAAGTCTTGAAACAGGAGGTGGCCAACATGGGCATAGACCATGTTATGCACGTAAGCTAATAATAGTAAGTACATGTATGAACATGCATATATGTATGTGTACACACACATGCATAATCTGTTACCTCTGATTTACCTGAAATTTTGGCATCATGGAATGTCAAATGACTTTAAACTGTGACTACCCGAACCTCCTGAATGGAGAGACAATAAACTGGCAAAGAAGAAGGCATACATGCCACATTCTTACTGGCTATCTGTCATACTGTCTTCAGGGTTAAGAGATGCCAGCATTCTTAGATCACGTTAACAGAGCACCCCTTCCCCAAAGCTTCCCTAACAAAAGCTGAATATACTGACAGAATGTGGATTATAGCAAAGATTTTGCAAAGTATTCATTTTTAATTTTGAAGAGTATCCTTATTTAACATGTATGAACCTAAAAATATACCCAAACCAAATGTTGGTGCATTGTAGGAGTTGCATGTTATGATTCTCTCATTGCATCTGGTAACTGCATGCGGTTAGCTACACTTGGTACAACTAGATACAGCTTGACATATTCTGGGATTTATTAAAATGTAAATGACAAAGCAGAAAAGAATGTTAGACAATTGGATTACTCCATTGACTGAATGTTCCAATACTGTATCTATTTTTGTCAAAGCAATGGTGGCTCCTGCTGTGGGATGCTGAATGGACTATTCCATTGCAGGGCACAGGGAGAGCTTGCATAAAAGAAATTGAAATCTAATCATTTAATTTTCAATTCAGCTCTCCAAAAGCAATAGAATGTCAATACTTTCTAGAAGAAATTATGGCAATTTTGGTATATATTTATTGGAAGAATAGGATTCCAATCTATTTTTTCAGTGTCTATTATTGAATCTGTAACTTCATTCATGAAAACACTGATGTATTTGCTTGTTTTTGAGCTTGGCCTTGGCTTGTTTTCGTTATGAACATTATGTGAAGAGCATGGATATATGTGATATGGCAGTGAACGTACACAATCCAAGAGAGACATTTTCCTGATGAAAACTGCTATTATTCATTCCAGAGAAGAGAAGGCTGAGAGGTAGGTGTCTTTAAGGACATGAAGGGATTGAGTTTAGAAAGAATGGAAGCCAGCTGTTCTTTCTCTCCACAGGGAACAAGAGAAAATGGGATTAAACTACAGCGTGAGGGATTTGGAATAGAAATGAGAATTTCCCAACTGTGTAGACTCTCAGTGAAATGCTTTTTGAAGGAAGTATGTGGACATTCGTTTTATTTTGATGCCTTCGAAAAATGGAAAGGCATATTTTCTCTCTGGGGTCTTAGGTGGATGGAGAACAGTGGACTAGATGATTTACAGTTCCTGGATTCTCTTGATCCATGAGTAGAATCTAAAAACAGCATGGTGATAACTAAAAGAGATAGCTTTTTTATAGTAGTTATTTTGAATGTCAACTTTTCTCATGGGGATAGACTGGCAACTTTTACCTGCAACTGTGAAATGTTAAACTAAATGGGATGTCATGGAATCAGGTAGGTGGGGACAGAGAATGTGGGAGCATGATGCACTATTTTATTTTTTCTTTTCCCTACCATTTCAGGTATTGAGGAATTCAAGTTTAAAGACAAAATGTCCTTCCTAGTTGTGTGTGGAATTTACCATGTGTACATTGATTTTTGAATTCATAAGAATGTTTCAACATCTTGAGCTCCCTCTTTATAGTTTATACCTACACACACACACACACACACACACACACACACACTTTTAAAAAAGAAGTTTCATTTTAACAAAATCAATCAATAGTGCTGACGAATTCACAGAGATATTTGAGTACACAGGATTCAAAATGGCCCCAATTCAATTCTTGCTTTTAAAAATTATGAGCACAGTAAATGCTTGTTGTCTCTTGATTGAAGATAATTATATTTTCCATTTCTCTGAGAGAGTTTAGGGTAGGAGGAATGCTGTGTTAAAATCAGAAACCTTGGGTTAACTCTTATCTCAGTCGTGAACTGGCTGTGTGACCTGGACAACTAACTTGGTAACAATGTATTGGTTTATATTCTGAGAAATAAAAAGCAAAACCAAGGCATATATAATGAATAATTTTCAAGTTTTTCCTTTTGGATAATATGCTTTCAGCAACCAATACCAGGAACTCTTAGTTTTTTGTTTTTTGGGTTTTTTTTTTTTGAGCTCATTTTATTGTTGTATCCTGATAGAATGAGAGTTATCAATTTTGGCTGAACATTTTAATCATCAGGGGAGATTTTTTTTTTTTAAATCCAAAGTCCCAGATATATTCACATCAATTAAGTCAGAATCTTTTGAGAAGAGACTCAGGTATCATTGTTTTTTTAAACTCCTTAAATAGTTAGAATGTACAGCCAAGTAAGGGAACTCTTGCTTTGGGTATGATGCAAGGAAGAACTAAAATTATTATATTACTGTCATTCACTGCAAATAAAAAAAAATCACATCTATCCTACATCTCTAAGACCCAACAAAGTGGCATATACTAGGGGCTCAGTAAACAATATTTTTTTTTAGTAAACTTTGACTAATCCCCTAAATGAAATTTGGTTTATCAAACTTGATATCCCCTGGATAATTTCCACTTTGACTTCATTCACTGAATAAGACTGCAATACTCTTTGCTTGCCTGTACAAACATCAAAGGAAATTAAAATAATAGGTAATCCTATGCAGTGATATCATTCACCTATCCTTAGGATGAAAGTAAGGAAATCATCTATCATCAAATCCTCTAGAGAAGGTGCTCTTTCGAATCTGAAGGGACATTTATTATAAAACTCCCCATGTCCAAGTGAAAATAAATAGAACTATATATCTTTAAGTATTCAGATATATCATTCATTCAACAGATTTAAATGAGGTATTTATATTGTGTCAAATATTGTGATTGGCTACTGTGCACTGTCTCAACCAGACCTTTATGCTAGAAGTGAACCCTAATGCCCTGGGAGATGATATAGTGTTTGTTATATATCATCCTTGGGATAATTGAGAGATTAGTTATTCAAATCATGTTCATGTGCTCTATGGAAGTCCTAGTTTAAAAGGCTGCAAATATAGATGATGAAACAACCAACAAAACATAGTAGTTATCTTCTAGAACAGCACTGTCCCACAGAACTTGGTCATTGATAGAAGTGTTTTATAGCTATGGTGTTTGTTAGGGAGGCCACCAGTTGCACGTGGCTATTGAGCCCTTGAGATGTGGTCATGGCAACTGAGGAACTGAATCTCTAATTTTACTTAATATTAATTGATTTAAATGAAAATAGCTGCATGGGATGAGTGGCTTCCATGTTCAACAGTGCAGCTTCAGAAACTCTACTCTCATAGAGGAGACTGGAACGAGGTCATCACAGTCCTTTCTGGGGAATGCTAAGCGTGGAATGCTATGAAGGCATCTAGGAGCGGTCAGTCCTAGTGCAATGGTTCAAGTGAAGCCTTTCAAGAGAAGATGGCTGCTGGAATGAGATCAGAAGGTCATGTGATGGAAGTTTGACAGAAGTAGCAAAGAGAGTACAAGAAAGTGATGTTGGTGAGAAAGCTGAGAAGATAAAAGGAATGTTAAGGAAAGGCAAAGATGGATGGCTCATGCCTACAAAAGTGGGGGGAGAGAGGAACTGGAGTCCAGAGAGGCCTGTTTGAGCCAGGATCCAGGACACAAAGGGCGTTTGGTATCATGATATGTCAAGGGCAATGGGCAGCAGTAAAGAGTTTGAAACTATGTGATGATATGATTATGTGTGTGATTTAGAGATTGCCCTGGCTGCCACTTGGCAGTATAGAAGGAAACACTGGAGTCACTATGCAACGATCCAGGAAAGAAATGAGGGTTGTCTTTACTAAAGCAGATGATGGAGAAAAGTAGACATATTTGAATAGCAGAAAGAAGGAATGGTCAAATGGATTACCTGAATGATCAGCCAGGGCAGTTGGAAGGGGGAAAGACAAGGACCACATACCTTGGTGTCTGACTTGGGTGGATGATAGCACTATTTATTTAAAAGTAACATAGGATCATTTGCAGATTGCCTTCTAAATTTAAATTTTCTTATCACATTAAGTTATTTGCTCCTCGTGGATCCTGAAACCAGCTTTGATCCATACTAGTGAAAACAATTTATGAGAACATACTTTTCCAAGAAATCAACACAAGTTCAGAGTTGATGCAATATTTATTTTATTGGGAATTAGGGACATAGGACAGAATCTCATAAAATGTCAACAAACTCATGCCTTGTGCTTGGCTCCCCTTTTATTAAAAACCCTGTTTATTTATGAACTCTCAGTGTAAGATATGGCCAACAGTCATCATTTTGAAAACAGAATGACCAGAGCCATGAGAAGAATGCAATGTGACAGTGACAGATACCTAAGTGAAAATTTGCCACAGGCAAATATTGTGGCACTTCCAAACATTCAGACTTCTGCTCCTCAGTAGACCCAGCTTAACTGACTCCTTCAAGGCACAATTGCAGTTCAAACCTCTGTATCCAGAGGATCACTTCAGTAAGCATTCCTAGATGCCAACTGAATGCAAAGGAGCTGGTAAAGAAGAGATACTCCTCAGTTCTAGCTTTTTTTGGTCAAGGTATTCTTGAGGTAGTTTCATGAATGAGTGAGGATTATAATAACAAGTGACTAGATATTTTTAAAAACATAAGTACTATTGAAACAGTCATGTATAAACATTCATGCAGAAGTACTTACTAATGTATACTGTGCCTAAAATTGGTAAAGAAGATGGTTATCAGAAGATTTGATCTTTGCAGGTGAACTGAGCATTCCAAATAACTTGAGAATATCATTGCAGATACTGTACAAACTTTGGCCACTGTGTGTTCTTTGGGAATGGACGTTGGCCATTTATGGATCTAACAATATGTGCAGAGCAAGCTACACTTCACACTGAGGGATGCCAAAGAGGTGCAGAATTGAAGCAGCCTACTAAGTTCAATGCTTCCTGATTACCTAGATATAGTTTCCTTTAATCAAATTCAAGGTCGTGATTCATTTAGGTAGGGTAGAGTAGTAGTTCAAGAGCATTGAGAGTGGACTGGAGGGCCTGGTTTCTGGTCCTTGCTCTGCCACACTCACATACGTGACCTTCTGTAAGTCACTCTAAACTTCTATAGTGATTTATCTTGTCTATGAAAAAATGATACTGTGATAAGTGATTAAGCTCCTCCTCTTTTTTTCAAGGATTTGTGATTTCTTACAGAACAAAGTAGAATATCTCATCAATATTTGCCCCCTCCCCGAAAAAAAAAGAAAAGGGAAAAAAAGAGAAATGTCTAAAATGCTGTCAAGCTCTACTCTCCCAATTTTGCACAATATGCTATTACTCTAATGTAACTCTAGTATAACTAGAGTGATAGAATGTTTTATGATTACTAAAAATCCTAAAGCTGAAAAAGTTGAAGTGCTAACTTAAAAAACCCACAACTATTTGTTGATAGACAACTATCAAGTAATATTAAAAAATGGTGATCCTGTTGACATTGATCACAATATTGTGACTTCGTGCTTGAGATCATGAGCTTTGCAATCAGAATTCTGATTGTGAGCCTCCTTACCTAACACCTTGGCAAGTTCTATCACCTCATTCAACTTGTTTTGTTGCCTGTAAAATGGGGATAAAAGTACCTAATTTGCATAGTTGTTGTTTGAGTTTATATGGAAAATGCTTAACATACAGTGAGAACTTAGTAAATACCAATTGTTATTAACAGAAAAATCATGAATTCTCCATATTATCACCAATTACCCTCACTTGCTTTAACAGGAAAGAAATTCAATTATGATTCTAGGTGATGCCTGAGGTTGGAGAGGGGAGGTGGGTGTACACACTTTATCAAATACACAGGGACAAGTGCTGAATGTCTGGGGTGAAGTCATCATCTCCTAACTACACCATATATCCAAATTTCCTCCTTCTCAGCTTTGCTCACAGCGTCATGTCAAACTACAGGCCGCTGTTTTCTCCTACCTTTCCATTTATCTAAATTTTTGAGTCCTTCAAAATTCATCTCACATTTTCCTCTTTGGGGAGTTTTCCTCCCCCAAAAATCAGTCCACTCACCTCATGGTAATCTTCTTTGAGCTCATTATCTACATCTTTTGTTCTACTTTGGCTCTTATCATCCTCTGACCCAAGCTGTTTCTCATCTCTTCAAAAGTTTATGTAACTTTGTCTAACTAGGGACCGGATCTCATAGAACAGAGCTTTTTTCCTAAAAATAATGGTTGGTGGGTTGGTGTCAGGTGAAACAGTGTGATATTTCTATGCTGCACTATGAATCTCTTCTGTTACTTGATCCTTCAACTTGCCCATGCCTGCCTTGCTACTTCTAAGGTACTTTTCAATTTTCTCATTGCTCTGAAGAAGAAACTCTACTTGTGGCTAAACATCATTCTCCTTATTGTATTGATTTTGTTCTTTAGCACATTAGCACATTTGTGCCCATTCAGATTCTAGTACTAGTGCATTAACAATCATGTCCATAGTAGGAAAAAAAAATGAATGTCACATGAATTAAAATACAAACAGAGGAATACACACAAGGAAGGGAAAGTTCTTGGCTCATCAGAGATCTAGATGTCAGTATTGGGTTTTTCTGTTTCTTGGAAAGATTGCTCTTATTCTGAGGGTTCTATTGGCCGAAACTGCACATTTGGGAGTACTGCTGGACAGAAGAGATGTCTTCAGGTGGACATTTTCTTTGTCTCAACTTCACAGTTGGCGTGAGGTTCCATCAATATAGCAGTCTCTGCAGTCTTTGTCCTTTCACTGGGGAGACATTCCTGAGGAGGGGGGCTATAGGACCAGCTGAAAGGAACATCGACACAACTAAAAAAATAATAGAACATGTCACACAAAGTTATCACATTGACTCTTTAATAAAAATGAATAAATGCACGATACTTTGGGGAGCATGCTATTTCTAACTACAGCTGAGATGCTTGCTTGCATCACCAGAAAAACAGAACTCCCATTCATTGTTCAGCTCGCTCAAGAATCGGTCAAGCAGTGGCATCACCTGTGTGTGTGCAAGAGTGGCACTCCAATCACTCTGGGGGATACGCTGTAAGAAAAGCTTCAGGTTTAATTCAATAGGGAAGTTGTTGAAGTAGGACACACAGGAAAAGAACAAAAGGCCACAGGACACTGAGGACACATTGAAATAAATCCAAGAACTAAAGGCAAGATAAACTAGTTGTGGGTAGATAATTGCATAGTAATGTAGGAGTGAATGAAGTCACTAGACTGTCAGGTGTTAACTGTGAATCCCTTGTATTTGTCTTGGTATTTCCAGCGCCTGGCAAAGAATGTGGCACACAGCACTGAAAGAGCAGAAAAGAGAGCAAGAAGGGAAGGAAGAAAGAAAGGTTCCTCAAATCTTGAGGCAGAGGGACAGCATGTGCAGAAAAGAGAAGCAGGATGTAAATTTATTGAAGCCGTGAAAGCTGGGGGAAGCAGATTCATAGTATTCAAGAAGACACTCCACAATCTGAGTGTTTTTAGAAAACAGGGTGGAGTAATTTCCAGGTGGTTTTGAACATGTCAAGGTTTAATTTGGGAAGTGTGGTGTGTTGATGCAACTGCTGTAGGCTTTGATTCCAATGAATCGAGGGAAAGGGGGGATGTGAAACTCAAAGGCATCAATCCAACAAACCACACTACAAGTAATTACATGAAAACAGAAGCACTGAAGAACAGGGCTTTACTACAGAAAGGCAGGTGCTTGTCTGGGTTTCTTCTGCATTCATGTTGAAGGAAAGAGCTTAGAACTCAGATCAAGAATTGCTTCTCCCACTGTGCAGCTTGTTTCATTCCTCAGCTGTTGCTCTTTTCTGTCACTGCCCCTTCCTGAAAATGGACTCCAGTCTTTACTGCTTTAGCATGAAGGCAAAATATGTTAGTAGATTCAGAACCCAGAGGCGGAATCAAATATAACTTTAGAAGGGCAACCATTGGTACAATAGACTCTGGATTCACAGGTTCTGGGCTTGTTCCTATGCCATGTACTAGAGAATAGCCTCAAAAATTCTTAGAGCTGTAAAAGAATGTAGAGCCCGACTAATCCACCTCACTCATTTTACAGATGAGGATATTTGAGAAGAGTTGCATTAATGCTTCTTTTATTCTGCAAAACTTATTGTGAATGAAATATATTTTGCCAATGGATTTTGATTTAACCAAAGTCTTTACTCCCAGCCTCTTCTTTATGCTCACACAAATAGAGATGCACCAAAATGGATATATCATGACCCATCACTGCTCTCTCCCCTAAATCCTTTGAGCATACTGAGGTTCTCCAGATGGCAGGAACAATATTGTTTTATTCCAAAACGTATAAATAACTTAGGGGTAAATATTGTGAATCGGTATTCTGTTGTTCTAACCAACCATAAGTAACTGATCCTGGGTAAGTAAATAGCTACATATCTTAGAAGATTTTAAAATTTATTATTTTGTGAACATTGTCAGAAAGGATGGGATGCTAAGCTTTTGATACACATTTGTGAACAAATTAAAATGTTATTTATTAAGGAAGGACTTGCATACAATATTTTTGTGACTCATTTGAATGGCCAATAATGGAAAGACCTTGAATATATGAGCAGGTAGAAAGTAAAACAAGGTATTGCTTTGGTGTTATATAGAGAAAGCACATGTAAAATGTCTCATATAATATAGACTCCATTATCAAAATTAATTTTGAGGAATAAATAGTATAAATATGGGAAAGACCATATTTAGCGGTCTATTATGATTTAGATATCTTATAAATCAGCTTTCTTCAGGCTCTGTGCCTACTTAATTGGAGTAATAACCTGTATCACCTCAACAAGAGGCTCCTTTGAAATCCTTTTGTCTCCTGAATGCATGACATGAAATGGGACTCTTATATCATCTTGCTCAGGGTCCTTCTGCAATCCGATGGTAATGATTCTTTGAATTTGCATTAAGAACCTCTTCACCTACCGAGCATATGGTAAATGTCAAGTGCCAGGCTGACCAACCATCTCAATGTGGCTTTGCCTGGGCTTTTTCTTAGTAGGTAAATCTTCAGGGGTCAGATTCTTGGAGGGGGCCTCTCCAGTTGAGCATAAGTAGCTCTCTGGTGTCATGTTGAGACCCCAAAAGGGAAGCTGATGTTAGTGCATAAGTGACCTAAGGCAGAGTTTCAGTTACTCATCTTGTGACATGGAAAATGGAAGAAAAAGAAAATAAAAAGAAATTGTGTATTATCATTATTATTTTGATTACTTTGATTAAATTAAAATTATTGTCTCTGCCTGAGGCCATTTTCTTGGCATTTTATCTCATTATTCCAACAAAGGAAATGGATTTCTTATGAATAAGATTTACTATTCTAATATCCTCCATTACTTCAAGTTGTCCAAACTCAGGATGAAGACCAAATCAATAAAGAATAGCAAATATTTCACAAATAATGCAGGTGTCCACGGTGATAACCCTTTTAGAGATCATTAATTTCCAGCCTTGAGGTTGCACACATTCATTCTCTCACAAGAACACAGACTGTAGAGTCCTTTTATTCTTATGTCAATTAATGAGGAATTTAAAAAGAATAAGCTGACTTGAAAAACATTCTCCTCAGGAACTGTTTCAGATGATGAGAAATGCCCAAGGGTGGGAGGTGTGGGGGGGTAGAAACTCAAGTAGGCAACATGTAAAGCAACACACAACTATATGCACATTAGTATAATTACACATTGCAAATTATATCGGATGTATCTAATATCTAATTTTTTGAAAGCTGATTCCACTTGAGACTTCAATAACAGCATCAACATTTTGCAGGTGGCTCCTTCTGTATAGTATCCAAAGGGAATTATTCCTCTAATGTGCTTACAGTCCTCAAGTAAAAACTGCAGCTCTCTCTTAAAGGACCAATGAACAATGAACACGGGGAATATCACCTTGATAAAGGAGAGGGGGAGGGCTCCACCCTATGTAATATTTATTCTGTTCCTTCTGTGCACATGATACTTGCCCCAAGTAATAAGGAACTTAAACATGAACCTCATTGGAAAATGCAGAAGAGGCGACATATAGATTCAGAGGCCTGATAATGATAAGATAAAGGATCGATTATTTTTTTAGATTGAGGGATAAAAGACAAAAGTGAAATAGAATGGCGTGTTGTACCTTTGATTGAAAACAGAAAGCTCCACGTTCAGTTGAGCTCTTTTAAAACATACAATTAATTTGTCCTAAAGAGGACACCGGATCAAAGCTCCACTTTGAGGATCAGGCTTTTGTCCTCATCTTTCTGTGTGAATCAATCATCAAATAACCAAAATATATTTATGATCTTGGAGAAGGAAGCATATTATTCAACTTGATTGGATCCATTTTCTTGATTCCTCCTTAAAGATCTTTCTGCTAATTAGTCAGGGTTACTATTGAATTATTTAATTATCTGCACTTTTGTGCAATGAAATATGTTGTCATATCACATACTTTATCATACTGTTGCTGTTCACACTTAATGATGCCTCTATAGTTAGCAGTTTCCTTTGTTCTGCTCTGTAAGTGGTTTTAGAAAGGGGGTGGGCGGGGAAGGAGGAGCCTTGGGGTTTGTAAAATAAAATCATACATTCCTGGTGCTCATGCAAAACTTTATGCATTTACATGAATTTCGCTTCAGAAATTAAGTTGCAATTCCATTTGGAATAAGTTAAGAGGCACATGTCGGTGACTTTGAATGCAGTCACAAGGATATAACTATACCTTGACATCTCTCTAGTGCATATCCACTGCAGTGCAATGTAAAAGGAGGATTTAATTTTTTTTTTTAAATCAGCAAGGAATGTCTTTAACAAGGAAGAAGTAAATTATGATAATTACTCTGAATGGTCGGATCCTTGAGCATTACTAATTAGCATTTATTGCCTGGATTATAGAACAATACATGTGAAACCGAACTGCGATTGCTCTTTTACGTTGAAGACTTGAAAAGGCAATGGAGCAAAAAGGCAGCAACATCGCTAGTTTAGTTGGTAGCTTACATCTCCTGGGTAGTATGCAGAAATCCTTATTTTGGAAACACATAAATGTGGTCCTCAATATCTACCTGGCCCAGCCATTTTTTTTTTGTTTTAGGCACATATTTGCATATAATATCATAATTACGGTACAGTAATGAGAGGAGAAGCATTTTGGTTAAGATATCATTTGGGGGTAATTTTATCAGTTTTGAGAGCTTGAGAATATAGAGACTACAACTTGCTGTTGCATAAAAATATGAAATTTTCCTGGGGAAGTTTTCACTTAAAAATGAAACAAAGAACTCAGTTCTTAGTGAATACAATTTTACATTCACTTCTCCGCTTTCTCTTAGAAGAACTACAGTTGAAAAATAACTGAGAAGAGGCAATTTGTTTCTGGCTTAAGAGTCCCCCACCCCCTTTTTTTTTTCATTAAGAATTTGCAATAAAATAGATTGTGAAATTAGAAAAAAATTCTATCTAATCAACAGACCAACACCAGTCACGTACATAAATGCCACTCGCATAATCTAGCCACTGAAATTCTTAAATAACCGGCAGGTAGTAGGAGAGAAAGAGGAAAAATGAACCATTCATCATCCTCAAGGCGGTCTCACGGTTTTCCTCCGCACCCCATTATAGCGAAGGAAGAGAAAAGAACATCGTAAAGCATAAAGCCAGTTCTAAATACAGTCACTAGTCTTCCCAATACCTTCCATGGCTTCCCCACCCTGATCCTTTTTAGTTTGAAAGAATAAGTTTGACTAAATCTGTGAAGAGATTAAACAGGCTGGTGATAAAAATTAATTCTGCTGAATGAGCAAATGCATTTGGATTGCAGAGATGCAAATAAGATAATACTTTTCTTTTTCTTTGACATACCAAGCGGATTAGTTTAGAATGTTAAATTTGATTTTATTAGAATATATTAGCAGTGTTTTAATTAATACCAATCAAACATTTTCTTTCCCTGGGGCTTGATGTGTTCCTAACACTTTCTAAATCATCTGTCTTTTTTTTTTTTCCAAGTGGGGGGAAAAACACTATCAAACCACCAAAGCCTTTTGTTATATTCTTCATAAATTTATTGCATTCAGTGGAAAACCATAAGCTTTTTCCATAAAGGTGTCTTGCCTATAAACTTCATTCCCAGGTGCTAGATTTAAAATGAGTACTGTTCACTAGTACACTTTAGTTTTTAAAAAGGTAAGAAGGATTAAAAACTTGAAAATAAACATACTCTGTGTTTTTCTTTTGGGGAAAAATGTTGCAAAAGGGGTTTGGGCTAGTTCATATTTCTTGGCTTTATTCTCTCTGAGCTTCCCAAAGCTGCTAAATTTCCAACTGCATTGGTTTCAAGCTGGCATTTCTTTGGAAACAGAGGCAAAAAGAGAAATTTTTAAAAAAGAGGTGGTGGTGGTGGTGCTGGTGGTGGTGTGTGTGCTGGTGGTGGGGGGGAGGTGCGTCTAGTTAAAAATATGGCGAGCCAGTACGCCCTGTGAACTGAACTGTAACTGTGTTCCAGGAGGTGCTGCAATGCATTCCACTCATTATCCCTCCTTTTCTCTCAAGCTTCCTGTCCTTCTGTGTCTGAAGGCTCCAGTTCACTTCGTTCTCTTTTCTTCCCCCAAAGCACCCCCACCCCAATTCCCCGCCTTATTTTTTTTTTTTATCTGCCAAGCTGGATTTGCACTTTTAAAGATCAGTATCAATAATGCCCTGCTTGTTTCGGTTGCACTCTCCCTTTAAAAGACAGCCCCCTCTAATTGATGCGTCTGGGCTAGTCTAGACTGGTAGTGATTGAACCAACCACCAATTATGTTATTCATTTCACTGAACTTCACTGATGGGCTCGGTGAGGAAGAAGGGGTGTTGAGAAACCTGCCCTTGCAGTTGCCTGCTGAAATATAAAATCTTGTGTGTTGTATGCACTCCTAAATGCCTGGGTGATCAGTTGTAGGATAGCAGCCTTGGAACATGAGCAATCCACTTGAAAACATGTAAAAGACCAAAGGAGTGCCTTGGAATACCAGCTGAAACACTTGTATTAAATTACTACCCTGTTATCATTTGAAATCAGTATTACATCTAGCATATTTTTATTGATCTATGCCCATATTTTCATAGAATAAAAAAATACAGATGTAATTTGACTTCAAAAAGCACCAAATGTTTTGCAAACATTACATATGAATCATGTGGTAATATATATCTATAAGTAAAATAGATGCCTTGTCATATTTCCAAATACCTATGCATGCACATTATCTAAGATGGGGGGAAATCACTGATCCATTTCATAAAAATGGAAGACGACTCAAAAATCAAGTAACTCTTTTCTTTGAAGCACATTCTGACTACCAAAGGCTGGAAAGTAATATTTAAATATTATAGCTGCACAAGAGGTTTCAACAAAAGGCATGTTGCAATTGTTGCACAGTTCTTCTGAATTCGGTTTTCTGATACAAAATGGTTTCTTGACTGAGATTTGGACTCAATGACTAAAACTGCAACAATCGCTTTAAAAAAAATCTTTAAGAACATTTTCCTTAACCTTCAACTTCACATATAAAATGAGGTTACAACCTATATAAAGTCTTTAGAAGAAGAAAGCATTTAAAGTCAGGGTTGATTTAGGTATTTTCCAAAAACGGAAGAGAAAGGTTGGCTTGAGAATACTAAAATTGCTTAAAGGAAATTGTATACCGGAATTTTTCACAACAAAGGAAAGGTAAGTTAATGTTTCCCTTTCCCAACCATGAGACAGAACTAAAATCACTGAAATTATTCTGATATAAAAAGTTACAGCTCCAGAAAACTATAGAAAAGGTAAGGCTAACAATTGCCTTATGAGAGAGTAATTTTAAATGTACAGTTTTATGTCATAAATAACTGTTGGATTGAATTTAAATCCTGATAAAATATTTTTCAGTTCTTAAATGAAGAATATTAGTCATTGATTACTTCTAAAGAATACAATAATTATTATGTGTGCTGCTGTTGTCTCTTCCTTCAGTTCATGTATTTAGAAAATATATTTCCAATCTCTATCACTATTAAATTAATCAAGTATAACGTTTTTTTTAAGGTACCACGACGCGAGGAGGCAATATCCTTTTTATTTTTTAAAAAAAATATTGCAAAGTAATACAAATTTCATCTTTAGTAATACCATAAATTCCACTCTTTGTGTAGAACAGCAAGAGTATAATTTTTAACCTATTAATATTGTAGCCCAAACTACTGCTTCATCCCTATCTGTGTCAGTGTGGCCACTCTCTACCATATATGAAACACATGTGTGGACATTGCATATATAATATATTCACATGCCCTTTGTAAATGGGCACAATTTTGAGATTAACTGTTGAGTTTAAAAGTTGGAGGCACGGGGCATGCTGGGACTTCAGCTGAGATGTTCTGAGGTCAAGCACCAGGTACTGAGCTGATCTTGTTACGCTCGGATAGTACTGCGTGTTGCTCTCAAGGAATACACCGTGCAGATGAGTTCCACAAGCCTCAGGCATCAATAATATACAGACATAGCAACCAACACGCGATTGTAACAGAGTATATACCTACTTTATAACAGAAATCCAAGAGCTGCCACTCTCTGGTCACCTGATGCCAGCTAACAATGAAAACCTCAGAGGTGTACTCAGTCACTTCAGACAAACTTTCTTTTCTTTTGTTTTTGCTTTAAAGAAAAAAATTCCACCAAATTTCCAGGATGCGCAGGCACGACTCGCAGCTCCCAAGAGCCTAACCCGTGGATTTAAACGGTAAACATCACAAGTTAGGGTCTCAGGGACTGAGAGGAGCGCAGCAAATTTTCCTTTCTTGAGACAAAAACAAAGCAAAACAAGAATAGCAGGCAATTTTGTTCGAGGGTCATGACTAAAATGCAACAAACAGGTGGCACGGTATGTCATCAACTCTCTAAGCTTCCTTCCTTACAAAATTAAGATTCCATTTAGTTACAATCTATACGTATCCACGCTTACGCAGTATTGGGGTCGCATATACATACCTGAGCATAAAATTGTGAGTGTATCAGAGAAAACTTTCAAGCTTTGGGCAAAACAGTTTACTAAAATGGAAAATAATATAAACAGACCCAGAAATGCCCGTGTTTTTAAAACCGTGATCTACAATCAGCAGGAACTGTATATTCAAAGATTTAAGTTACAGCTAGCACAAACGACTGAGAAGAAAATATGAAGCCTCTCCTTCCCCCAAGGCAAGCATGCCGCATGCAAAATCATAGAAATGGGGTTTTCGGAAGGGGAAGGCAGAGGAGGAGGATCCCGGGCTATGAAAGTATTCATACGCAGAGCATTTTGAACTCACCCGTTTGAAGCGGAGCCGTGCTGCACAGCCTCCAGCAGCACCATCCCGGGCAAGGGGGAGAATGTGAGCTCGCAGTGCGCTAGGCTGGGCGAGGTGTTTCAATAGAGGACAGAGAGCGGGGCGGGGAGGGGGAGGCGGGGGCAGGAAGCGATACACCAAATCTAGAGACTGTAACTCTGTAGTTTATGTTTTCACGAGAGAAAAAAAAGGCAGTTGGCTGGGAATGGAGGGAGGGGCTGGGGCTGATCGAATTTGGAAAATATTCAGTTAAAAAAAATTTTTTTTAAAGAAAAAGAAAAGAGAGAGAAACCTCCCTAGAGCTGGACTTCCCCCCCCCCCCCATTCTTTCTTTCTTTCTTTTTTATTTCTTCTTTCTTTAGTGTGCACTTTGCCAGCCCTGCAAACCGGGCCCTCCTCTGCATCAGCTGCTCAACTGAAACCAAGGCCAAATCACCAAGAGCGAGCACCAGGCTGTCATTTGGTAGCCGGGAAGTGGGAAGGGGTGGGTGCAAGCTAGGAGACACAGCCCCCCACCTCCCGCTGCGGATCCTTTGAAGCTTTTGGCCAAAATTTCAGAGGAATTCGAAGCATAATTCCCCTCCATCTTCGCAGACAGGGACTGGTTCTGTACCTGACGGTCGTTTTCCCCCATCTCATGGGCGGAAGCTGTGCCCTTGTGCCAGGGCCTCCAAAAATGAAACCGGAGGGAGGGAAAGCGGTTGGGAAGATGACTCTTTTTTAAACAATTTTTTTCCTCTCTCTCTCTCTCTTTTTTTTTTTAATCTTCTTTTATTCCAGGCCTGAACAAAGTAGATGGCTGGCTAGTCAAAGAGAATGACAAAGCAACCATAGCAAGGAAGACACTGGAGGGAGGGTTCCGGTACTTTGTAAAAATGCTAAATATTTTTTAATATATTTCCGTATGGAACTAGGAACAGTTAGAGCTCCAGGCTCTCCCCTCCCCCACTTTTGAAAAATAGAATCATGCCAGCAAGACAGCTAAATTATGTCTCTTTTCCCTCTGTACAGGGTCTGTTTAGCACCCACTCCCCCGCCCCCCCCACCAGCCAACTTTTTTTTTTTTTTTTTTTCTCACCTCTGTAGGTTCTTCTCATGCACAATCCTCCGTTCAGCTCAGGGTCTCTCCTTTTCCTCTCCCTTCCCTTTTCCTTTTCCTCTCAGAAAAGCTAGTCCGTCATCATCATACCTAGCTTCTCTCTCTCTCTCTCCTTTCTCTCTCTCTCTCTCTCAACCTCTCTCCCTTTTTCTTTTAGTATTAAAAAAATAATAATAATGGCCCTTTCGACATAGCAGCATGAAGTGGCTGCCTTTGAGAAAGCACATTTAATCTTTACTGGCTCCCCTAGGCTTCAGTGGAGAAGGAGAAGGCAAGAGAAAAAAAAAAAGAAGAGAGAGAAAAAAAGATTGTAAGGGAGGCTGCTGACGGACAGCAAGCATCAGGCACAAATCAGCGACAAGTTGAATTTTCCTAGACCACACTGCCCCCTTTCTTCTCGGCTCTCTCCCTAGGCTCCTGGAAAGCCTGAGTATCTGGTTACACAAGGCAACCGGTCTCCTTTTGCCAACCATGCTGCAGATTCCTTGCATGCTTAAATCTCTGGCAGAATAAGGAATCAATATCCCCCTCTAATCACCTTTAGCTCTTCTATGGCTTCCCCCCTTTTCTGAGAATCCACTTGGCTCTCCTCGCACTCCCCCGCCCTACCAGGCTCCTACATACAAAGCTTGCAGCCCTGTCATTTCTCACTTCCTTCCATATCTTGGAGACAAGCCTCTCTTCTAATATTCTCTTGCGCTTGCTCTCTCTGTTGTAATGTCTCTCATCCCTGACTCGCAGCACCGGATGCACTAAGGCATCTCCCTGACTACTAATGAGACCAAAAACACACCAGCAGGTCAGGGGGAAGGCCAGACACTGTATTATACAAATTAAAAAAAAAAAAAATCTTCCGCCTGCTAGACTCAGAGATCAGGTATCACAACGTCTAAAAGGAAAAATATAAATAAATAAATAAAAAATAAATAAATAAATGACAAATAAAACCAAAATAAAGTGTAGCAGAGGGGAGTGAAGAAGGGAGACCTCGGTGCAGTTCTCTGCCTAATTGTTTTGCATCCTGTGGGAATTGAAAACACACATGCACGTATGAGTACAGGTGATGCATTTGGTGAATCTTGGCGGGTTTTTTTTTTTTTTTTTTGGACAGAAAGCCAACAATGCTCAAATATTTCATTGAAATCAGCATTGAGAGGGATAAAAGAGCAATGACTCAAATCTATATTTAAGATACATAGACACTCTTCAGGCATGTAATGACTACAATGCTAAAAATCTCTTCCTTTTCAATGGCTGGGTGTTGCTCCTTGACTATGGTTGCAATATGTACTAATTTACCACTTATGTTCCCTTGGATTTTGAAATGAACTCATCACTCACTGTAGCTCAGCCTAACCCTCTGTTTCCACTGCAGGCATTTTCTTGATTCCTGAAGCATTTTTTCTTCCCAAGTGTCCATCAGATACACTTCATTGATCAGTCTAAAGTTCCTCAATAATGATAAATAATATTTCAGATGGCAAAAAAAAAGAAAAGAGGCAAAAAAAAGAAGAAGAAAGCCATCCTGAGTCAACCAAGGGAGCATTGCACATCATTTCTGTTAGCACCCATTTCAAAAGCTGTGCTATACAATGATCTTTTACAGAAGGCACTTCCCGAAATTAGGGTCTCTACCTATCTACACACAGAGTGGATATACATTACCATCTTAACACAGTTTTCTGAACTAGAATCATGTAGACAACAGGCAGTGCTGTACTAAATAGAATGCTGGGTTCTGTAAATAGCAAGAAAGGGGTGGGAGGGGAGGTATCTGAGGATGCAGGTTTCCTCCAAGACCGTGTTTTAAAGAGGTAGCTTCTTTGTGCCCAACTCAGACATATACTGTGCTTTGTCTCTGACAGTGAGACCTGCAGAAGCACGGCTGGAAGCCAAGGAAAAGGAAAAGAAAAAGCACAAATGAGAAGGAAAAACAGAGAGAGGAAGAAGAGAGAGGAGAAGGGAGAAAAGCAGAATGAATACAGACAAAAAAAAAAGAGAACACTTACAGAGTGTTGGATTTTCTTTAATACTCTTTTTTTTTTCTTTTTGTCATTATTGGCAAGGAAAAAGAGATGGTCATCAGGTTGGTGACTGGGTCAGAATCTTTTTCAGATTTGGCTAACAGGGTGTTTGCACTAGACGGATAGAGAAAATCGAAACATGCTAGAATAATCATAAAGGGTGGAGCTGTCAAAAAAAAAATATCCTTGACTCACTGGGTGCCTCCCTGTAACGCCAAAATGAATCATTTCTAACTAAGGTCATCAATTGTCTTAGTATACTTGTATATGAAGGCCAGCTTATATGCCGCTGCACCCATTTTCAAAAGGAAAGGTAAATGGAGAATGAGATTTTTCTGAGTCTCCTAACCCTCTCTCTATTTCCAACAATAGTTCAGCGTGATTTTTACATCCTAAGCTAATTTGCCCTTTTCTATAGTCACTCTGCTTATAAAGACACACAGATATATGACTTATGAAAGTTTTGCTATGAACACTTCATTTTCTCTATACAACTTAGCGATGTCTTTGGAGGATACTTATTTCAAGCAGTTAACACCTGACCCCAATTTCTGTGGGTAATTAGTGAGCTAGATAACCACACAAAGTGGGTAATTATTTAGTACCCAAGGGTACGCTAGAAGTGGGTAGTGGCTTTGTTAACAAAAGCATATCTCTAATTATTGTATCTATGATGGGTGTTTTAAAAATACCAGTTACATTATCAAGTGAACCATGATAAATAAGTGAACTGTTTTGCTGTCCTTAGCATATACATATGTATGTACGTCTTCTCTCATGGTTAAGAATATTTACCTCCCGTATGGAGTGTTGGGAAGATTAATTAGTTAGCATCTGTAAGACTCTCAGAAGATGGGATGTACTAGACAGCTTCTAAGTGCAGTATTATTATTGTTATTATTACTTTGGCTAAAAATCCCTGGATGGGAGAAGCTGAGAGAGTAGATGCTATTGTCTGATCCACATCTTGGTCTGAAAATATGCTGAGATCACAAATACAATGAATGCGGTTTTGGGGAGTGGTCTCCTACCTGACCGGGGCTAACATGGCTGTAGCAGAAAGGTAGATGACATTGCATTGACAGCTAGCTCAGGTTGGAGCTGAGGAGCTGGGGTAGGAGGTGGGGAAAGGGAGGAGCAGGAGGAAGGAGTCAGCATGGGCCTGGAAGGAAGCTGAATCAGCTGGACCACACCCTCCTTCCAAAGTCTGTCTATCCCTCCCTTTGAGGAGCAGCAAATATGCACAAAAATCCCCAAGAAGACGTCTGTGCAAGTCCTGGGACAAATTCAGCATAATGACTGTCCATCAACCCGTTACACAGTATTTATTCTGGAGAAGAACCATCAGCACAAATTATTTTAGCAAATGCAGATATAGTTTCCAATATTACAGTGTTGAGAATACACAGATCAACCTCAGATATCTTTAACCTGGGATATGAGCGACGATGAAGAAGCACTTTCTAATTTAATTGCTTTTATGAATCACTCCCAGGAGAATAAAGGAGTATGATTTATTTTTGCTGAAAATGAAAGGGGGAAAAAAAAGAATGAAAGAAAGGAGAGGGGGAAAAAACAGAAAAGAAGAGCCCATGCTTTCAGGGACTCTAATTATGGACAGCAACCAAGCTCTGCAAGTAACAAACAACAATAACAACAACAAAAACTTACTGCTTTCTCTGTGAATGTCCATCTCCTTTAGCTGGTTGTCTGGGGCCCCGGCAGAGGCAGGACAGACAGAGGCCTCTGGGATCCAATCTTCAAGTAGACTCCCCACATTTTTTCTTTTAAAGCAAGGTTGTCCTGGGGATTAACCCTAGGGGTCTGGGAGATGCAAGCACGTGGGGAGGGTGCAGGGAAAAACCGCAAAGATATTGTAGTCAGCCCAGTTGTCAGCTTCTAGGGAACAGGAAAGGGAGAGGACCCCACCAGGCAGCCAACAGGTACCAGCCGAAATCTGCTGGCGGACAGCCTCCAGGACA
Organism: Ictidomys tridecemlineatus; assembly: GCF_052094955.1. Taxonomy (NCBI): domain Eukaryota; kingdom Metazoa; phylum Chordata; class Mammalia; order Rodentia; family Sciuridae; genus Ictidomys; species Ictidomys tridecemlineatus. The sequence goes on from NC_135480.1 coordinate 105,030,642, forward strand.
CGTGTTTGTGCTGTGATTGGAGGCCAGCCGTGTGATGAGCACATTTTAAGAGTTTGGGAGCTGAGAGGAAATTTCTCCAAAAGCCACCCAAGCCAGGCTTCTGACCTGAAGCCTAGTATTTGTCACCCCCACTCTGAGCTGAGACTACAAAGGCTAACTGGCATTCTCCAACCCGCCCAGCTCCTTTCAAACCCACAGACTGTGCCAGACTGGCCCCACCTCCTACTGCAGCAAATTCTGTAGCCCCGCTCCATGCTGTGATGTAAGGAGCCAGATTTCCGTTTTAATTGTCCTACCTGGCCATCCCCTCTGCCACTACCCCTGGCTCTTGGTTCCTGGCATGGTTTCAAAGGCCCAATCAATTGCTTTCCCTCCCCCATCGTAATCTTCAACGCCTCTAGTTCACCCTTCCCCAAATTCTATCCCTTTCAAAGTAAAATTGTTTTTAATGTCTTGCCGTTTCTTTCAAGTCTGGTCCCCACCACCTCCTTTCTCTGGCCTCTCTTACTCTCTTGTTTGATGATTTTTGCCACCTTCTGACTCATGGACAAACCCAAAAGTCAGCTGCTAGAATTACCCCCCCCCAGCCCCCAATTATATTAGCATATCTGGCAATCCAACTGTCTTAGGCATTTCCTAAAAGCTCACCTAAAACAACAACAACAACAACAAAACAAAACAAAAAACTAAATTCAGCAGAGAACAGGTATATTTATTTATGTGAGCCTGTGTGTGTGTGAACTGACCTAACTATATGAAGGCCCTCATATACCCAAGTGCAAAGAAGGAATATGACTTATATGGGGATATTGGGTGTAGAAGAAATGAGAGTGAATTCTGGCAAGAACTTACAGAGAAAATATTGTCCACACACACACACACACACACACACACACACACAGTCTTTATCAAGCACCCACACTAAGCAGTGAAATCACAATGCCCTAAGGTTATTGGAAAAAAGTATTTACCATGCTATGAATGGGTCGTTCAGGGGTCACATCATTCTGCAGCAAAAAGCTGAATACAAAAGCCTCTGGGATGGATTGGAAGAGGAAGACAAACTCAGGTAAGTCTTTGGCTTCCCTCCACTCTTGTATGCACCCAAGGTTTCAGAACTCCTGTAGCAGCTTTCCTGCATTCCAATATGACTTGAAGCTTATGATTGCTACTTTCCCTTGAATAATTTGTGCCCTTAATGTAACAACTTGAGTATTTATTGCTTTAGAGTTGGAATTCTGTTCTCTGTGATTCCTGTAATAACTATCATTGAGGGTCTTCTATGCTTCAGATGCAGATAACTAATCTTTCAGTTAATTCTTTAAAAGCATCATTAATGTTTTATGGATGCAGAGAATAAAATACAGATTAGATAGAACTGCCCACCTCACATGTGCCACTGTCAGGATTTGAACCCAAGTCTCACCTTGCATTTCTATATTCTTTGCCCTGCTACTGGTTTTCTCAAAACAGCTTAGTTTTTCCTGTGTATTTTCCATAGCACCCTATCTTGACTCAAAGCATTTATTCATTCTTTTCATTTTACTGATTTTATCATATTCAGAGTTATTGAGTACTTAATTATATGTCAGGCACTGTGCTGGGAAGTGCAATTTCCTTAGCTACAGAATAGAAAATGATGTATCATCTACCTACTATGCTATCACTCTCTCTGAACTTTAAGGTCATGAAGAAAGAGATAGTGGCAGGGTCCCTTCTATCCTTAGGACAGGGCAGAGCACCTAGCACACAGCAGAAGCTCACCAAATGCTTTCTGAATATATTTTAATGCTAATATGGTTTTGATTGTGACTTGATGAGAGGGCAGGGTTCATGTCTAAATAACCCTGAGAAAAATGCTTAGAAAAATACCACACAAACTAGAATTTAATAAATGGTGAATTGCCGCCTTATTTTCTAAGACTATACTCTGGCTCTGGTCCCACTTAGAGCCACATTTATCTGTGTTTCTGACAAAATAGGAAATTGGTCTGTTTAGTTTCTTCTCCAAGTTCTGCAGTCATGCTATTTCTGTTTGAAGGTAGTCAAACTCTGAAATCTCACTGATATGTGGACTCCGAGGTCATATCAAGTGATAGAGTGTCCAGGGTGACGCAGCCATGAAGGACTATTCCGGGCTCAGTGCAAGGAGGGAGAACGCTGACACTTAGAGTGTGTGGGGAGTCCAGATCTGTGATCAGCAACCCAGCTCGGATGCCCTCTTTTCATAAAAAGAGGTCGAGAAGCTAGAAATGGTTCATGACCATCTGACCTAAATGACTACAGGGTTTCTTAATGTGTATTCTGAAGAAAGATTAGATAATTCCTTATTTTGCCTAAGGAAAGAATATTTTAAGTGTGTATAATTGCTGTCCTTGGCAAGTTCAATTCTATCCTACTCTTTTTTTTTTTTTTAACAAACAAAAGTTTTCACATATTTCTTACTGAACCAATCTACTAGCTTAGACCATGGAAACAAAAAAGTTAGATTTCTAATAAAATATGGCCAATTGTCCAGACGGTGGTGGTATTTTCAGCTTGATGTGGTAAGATGATCATGACCTTGTGACGCATAAATTGTGGGTTGTCTCAGATGCGATTCCTGCGTACCCAGCTTGGTTCTCCTTCAATGTCATCTCTTAGAGTTGTACCTGATTTTATTACCAGTTTTCATCCAAGTCATTGGGAAAGGGGATGGTTTGGCTTTTGTTTCTTGGCTAGGAACCACTTGATCCTAAAAGCCTTGTGAGAAGACACGATGAAGAATGGAGTCAGGCACACACACACCATGATGTCAAAGAAGAGGAGAAAAGGGGAAGCAGGTGGGAGAACTTGTTTCAAGGCACAGTTGGGGTGGGGGGGGGCATGGATCTATTCTTGTCTTCATCGGAGCAGCCTGTGTCTCAGAATAGAGGTGGGCAAGGGGAATCTAAATATGATGACATTCTTTCTGTCCCTCTCTATCACACTTGGCATTTTGACACCACTGGATTCCGTTACAAACATGTTACTAACTTCACTAGGCTGGGATAATTTTTTCTTATATCAATTCAGAAAATAGTTTACAAAGATGTATCCTTTGGGGTTGGTGACAGTTCTCAAAGCACAGTTGGAAGAGATTCCACAGTCATTCTACTCTAAATGTACTCAAGATGTACACTATACAAGTTTCCCAAGCTGGAATCCCTCGATAGTTGACTACTCTTCACAGAAAGATAAGGAGGAATAAGCCTATTTTTATACTATTTGGTCAGCAAAGTCCTTCCTAAAGCACTGAGACTTTGAACCAGTAGGGAGCAATGTGTGGTACCGGCTATCTGTTGCTCAAGTGGTCTCAAAAGAAATCATCTGGCATTTTATATCTGAAATCCACACCAGCTCCAAGTATCAGGCTACATAGAGTCAGGATGATCACTCAGATTTTTGCCTAATAAGAAAATTTTTACTTTTATTAGCTTTCTGGGTATTACGGGAAATCAATAATTTTTTGGTATATACATTTAAGAATACTTATTGATATGAATATATAAAATAATTCTGTTGCCTCATTCTGCCTCATTGAGTGAGTTGGGAAACTTTTCCTGGCTTCCAGCTTACCTCCATAGAAGGGCTGGCTCTTGCCCAATGTGGTCTTTGAAGGTTGCCTATGGTCCACTGATTGTTTTGGGGTCCCACTCAACCAGTTTGTAGAAAGTAATTTTCAACAGACACAGAGAGAAAAGCTTCCATATCTCTACAGGAATGAAAAGAGAAAGACAGAGGCCACTCCTCTAAAAGGTGAGATGCTCATTACCTGTATACTAACAGGATTTGAGTCTGACATTATGAAAATCAGTATTCTTGGCTGAAAGGTGTCATCCAAGAGCCAAGTTCTATTTCTATCGAGGTTCCCTGCCATTCAGTCATTAGGTTCAGCCTGGCAAGCGAAAAGGCATATTTCTGCCCCTGGGACTTTTGAGGATTGAGATTGCTAGGCCAAGAATCTAGAGATGATATTCAACCAAGGAGGCAGGCCAGTGGTTTGGTCTGGAGTTGTTCCTATATTTTTTGAAATTCCTGCACATAGCCTGAAGGGTGTAGGGAAAGGAGAGAGTTTTGCTGACCACAGCCACGCTCTTTAGAAGACCACTCCCTTTTTAAATAGCAATCATTTTTTTCCTGGATCTCTAAGCACTTTTCAACATATAGGCAGAGAGGCAGACAGACAGTGACCATCAAGGAGGGATGAAATACGACTCAGATTTCAGGGTTTACAATTGTACTCCTAAAATTGTCTTTCATTCTTTCATTCATATTAAGTAGTTAAGATACCTTCCCCACTTTCAGACCTTTCAGTCATGCTACATCATATATGTACACACACCACATACATGTGCATATATATACGTGTCTTGTATATATGTGTATATATGTGTGTATATATATATGTATATATATGGCTTTTTAGATAAAAGTTTTTGAATAAGGAGAAGGAGAAGCAAATATCATTATATATTTTATATATTTATTTTTTGCTACTGGGGATTAAACCCAGGGGCACTTTACCACTGAGCCATACCCCAGTGGGTCCCGGTCCTTTTTGATTTTTAATTTTGAGGCAGGGTCTCGTTAAGTTGCCAAAGCTGGCCTCAAACTTGCCATCCTCCTGCCTCAGCCTCCTAAGTTTCTGGGATCATAGGCACACATGATCTGTGTAGGGCATCAAATGTCCTTATATCATTATTTCTGTTTCATGGGTGGGAACTGAGGTTATTAATGATAAGGTGCTTTTCCCAGAGAGGTTGTGATAGCACCAAGCATGGAGTTGAGGTCTCAACCCAGCACTTTGGGAGGAAGAAACGAGCTGATTTTTATTAACTGCCTTGAATTCATTCAAACAGTGGGTTCAAGTAAATCGGAGGCATTATTAATAATAATCATATCCTGTGCATCTTGGTTCCCCCGTTATTAACAAATGACAGCACAGTAAGAAAGAGGTTCAACAAGATGCAATTAAATTTACTTGAGCATTTGTAAAGTAGATGAGCTTAAAAAGTGCTGAGTATGCCATACTAATAAAATTAAAAGAATATAGAAGCATAGTTGAGACATATTTTTGGGTTCAAGGTGCCGCAGCAGTATCAGAATTCCTGCTGAGATTAAACTGGAGAGAGATGAATAGGGAACACTCCTCGGAGAGGGTAAGGAATATTTTAAAGGTGGAAACTGCTACCTTGGAGATTTTAAATCTGGCACATTCGACACTTCTCAAGGAGTCTCTCCCTGCTACAAATAGCAAGGACATGAATACAAAAGAGAACTGTGTCAAAGGGAGCCAGGCTCACTGTTTGGTGTCTGCTGCCTTGGCCTTCATGGATGTTGGGCTGCAGCCCCAATCCAGCCCAGCACAGGGCAATCCAACTATTATCTGCAACCAAACTACCCTCCAAATTGTGGGGGAGTAAAGTACTTTTGTCTTTTTGATATTCTTAAGTCTTAAAGATTTGCTGTGATATTTTGACTGCCCACTCCAATTCTGAACTATTGGGTTTATGGGACTGTGGGTGTATATGCCCAGGTCTGCATACTTACATGTTCTGAAGGAGGACATCCTGTATTGATTTTGCTCCTATTGGTACTTAGCACTGTGCTTGTCACATAATAGGAGCTTTACACATGCTTATTTATTCTGTACTCTTCTGGGACTTGCACAGGGTCACAGTGTTACGGAGCATGGACCAATGAGTTGATTAAATGCAAGAAATCAATCTTTAATGCATGATTTTCCTTTCATGTCATGAGCTCAATTACCCAAAATCTGAATCTTAAAATTTAGGGAAAAGAAAAGCTCTAAGATAAGGAAGAAAGAAAGGCACTCTGAAAATAAAACAAGTAAAAATCTGGCTCTTGTTCTGATTCTGTTTAAATGTGAACAGTATTTTGGTGCTTCTGATAAACATGTAGAGTTCTACTTGTTAATGACGTTTAAAAAACAAAATAAACAGGAAAAAATTTAGATTTGAAAGCCAAACTAGGGGAGGAAGTAATTGGTGAGCAATACCTTCACCCTGACTAATCTACGTATGTATACATCTCTGAACTCTGATGACTTGTTTTCTACTGTGCAGGAAGAATTAATTGGAGTGTCAGGAAACCAACTTTGTTCAAAGAATTCACGGAGAACTGGTGAGTCGCGTACAGACCAGGGCAGGGAGTGTGGAGATGAGGGAAGAATCTTATTTTCTTTTCTGTTGAAAACAGAGAGAGATTACTCTGCAAAACACCAATGCATACAATTAACTTCTCTGTCCCTTTAAGGAATAAAAGCAGAAGAATTATTGCCTGACCTGCTCTGTCTTCTTTGAGTCCTTTGTGTGGTCTGGTGTCTTCTTCCTCAGTACCCTCCTGGCATAGTAAGCCTATCCTACACAGGACTTGTGGCTGTGTGATTGTAATTACTACATTGTGAGATACCTCACACAGTAAACTCCCAGTAAATGTTGAATATAAAATGAGTTAAGTCAACTTAAAGACAAATTAAGAGCTATTAGTTAAAGTACAACCATGTCCAAAATAAACAAGAAAAAGTGGGGGTTCAATTAGATCCAGATTTTGGACTGGGTCTGGTTGAACTGGAAAGGGTAAAGAAGAGGCTTAAGAAACCATGAATCTTCCATCTTCCATGGGACACTGAAGTCTTGCCTGCTGAGTTATGCACACAGATTTGGAATCTGGCCCTAGGGAAAACTGAGGGCTGACATATCCTTGTCTGGTCTGCTTACTTGAACTTCAGGTTCTATTTCTGTTTAGTGGTCCCAAGACACATGACCCAATGGAAGAAATATAGAACAGAATTTTAAGAGATGTGGGTTCTCCACTTAGCTTTGTCATGATGACTTTGGTTGGACAAGACATTTCACCTCTCAGATCATTTGTTCCCTCAACTTATAAAGTAAAAGGATTAGACTAGATGAACTTTTAAGTTCCCTCCAGGGAAATTTTAGGATTGCATAGTTCCTCATTTTGCCTGGATTCCATTTTCTTGAAAGAATATTTTATTAACATACAATAAATGGAATTTAGGTTTAGAAAGTAATTATAGCCTCTTTTTTAAACTTTATTTTATTTATTTATTTATTTATTTTTATATGATGCTGAGGATCGAATCCAGGGCCTTGCACATGCAGGGCAAGCGCTCTAGTACTGAGCCATAACCACAACCCCAATTCAGCCTCTTAATTGATGTTAAAAACAACAAAGATTCTGAATATACAAGACAAAAAATAAAACATTAAGAGTTTTAGCATGGTGGAATTATTAATAGCAGATTTGGTCATGAAAAGGGCATCAACATTTAACTGTCTAGAAAAATCTCCTACTATTTGGGTGGGCCAAAAAAATTTTTTTTTGACAAGATATTTGGGCAATAAGAAGGTATACGGTTGAGTAGAGACAAAAATTCATTGTGTTTCATTTGAAGCTGAAGTCCAAAGAGAATAGCTTACTCACTCAGTAACATTATAAAGATGAAGTTAGGCTCAACACACAGGTGTCCTGACCTCTCCCCAAGTGTTGTCTGAATTGGCCAATAAAGGAATCACCAGGACTTCTAATGAACATGGCGCCCTAGCCCAATGCAATTGGGCAGTCCTCAGCCAATGTCACTCTACTGAGCTCTGTTGAAATCAGACCTGCTAGAATGTCAGTTGGAGAAAGTAACTATAAGAATAACCCAGAGCTCCTTAGAAATATATTCTATTCTATTCTTAGAAATATATTCTATTCTACAGACATTTGTAGTGGCCTTGGATCAGGAAACAGCTTCCATTCCAAGTTTCCATTCCAAGTTTCCATTCCATTCTGTTTGTCACCTCAGTCATTTGCACATAAATTTCCTTGTTGAAGACTCAAAAATTTATTAGAAAAACTTATAAAATGTAAAATAATTCCAAATTTATATATATGAAATTTTATTGGAAGCATATTTGTTTAGTATTACCAATTATCTAAAGAAATTACACTTACCTAATTTTTATACACACACACATATACTCACATTTATGTATATATTTAAAATATATTTATATATTAAAAGGCATATGTAGGTACACACATATAGTAGTCTTGCAAAAATTATATAAATATGTATATATATATATATGTATGTATTTATATGCATATGAATACATATGTCTGTATGTGGTAAAGGGAAGATGATTGTATTCATATGTATATGAATACTTGTATATATAGAAGTATATACGTATAACATATATCTGCTAGTCTAGCTGGGAATCTGTTTTGAAATCAACTGCTGCTTTCTCTTCAGACTTGATATAGAGCCAAGCTAGCCATCCTCGATTAACACAGCTCCCTCCTGGGAAAAGTCACAGAATAACTTTATTGATTTCCCTTTACCTTTCTCCACATTTCTCTGCTGAAGTGTTGTCTTAACTCTTAAATGCAAGAGCAAAAAGAAATGAAAATAAAAATGAAAACCTTTGTTTCTTTAGGATCATGTTGATTTTCTTTTTTTTTCTTAAAAAAAATAAAATAAAAACACGGTACCCATGTGAGGTATGTATGTGGTAAAGGGAGGATGACATGTTTTCCAGGATTTTTACACTGAAACCTGTGCTTTATATACAATGCTTTACTAAGTACTACGGAAGCCTCTTCTTATTCTCTTATGACTAGGTCTGCCATCTTTGAAAACCACCAAGACTTTTTGACTGACCAACATTCTCTTCCATGCTTTCAGAAGCATACCCCAAACACAGGAATACAGGGAAGGTTTGTTTCTCATCCTTTTCCCCCCTACCTTAAGATTTCAGGCAAGACTAAGGCAATGGTTGCTTTTATTTATTTATTTATTTTTAATTCACGAAATTCTTTACTTATAAAGACTTCGGGGATCACGGGTATAATTTAGAAGTTTCCTTGATGCGATTCTAGAAATGTAGAATGGAGGCTGCCGGACTATTTCATTCTGCTTAAGGTTACAGGAGCAGAATAACCAAGAGCTTCATCCTTCAGGTTTCTGAGCTGTCCTGTGGGCTCAGTCGTGACTGTGGCCAGGTAGGGTCAGAGCAGTGGAAAGAAACAGAGAGGAAAAGGGGACACTGGAGTGGCATAAAGTAAAAGTTCTAAAAAATGCCTTTTCCATCTGTTTGGCTTTTTCTTTTCTCTACAGATTTAGTTTCTACTTATTCTAATATCTGAGTTCATAAAAGACCAGTGAATTTTCTATTTCTAGAAGTACTCTGTTTAGCATCTATAGGTTTATTTATTTATTTTGTTTTGCTTTTTTTGTAAAGAGAAGGAAAGGGTTGATTTATTTATAACACAATCACAATCCGATTCTTCAAATAAAGATGCCCCATGAAATAAAGGGATTATGTTATTTAAAATTGAAACCTTATGTGAACTATCTACCACTCAGAAACAAGCTCACCAAAATTACAAAAAGAAAACGACCTTACCACTAGACCAGGTTCCTCTGATGCCCATGCTCAGTGTACAATTTAGTTGAGTAATTTTAACAATACGACAAATATTTACTTCCAACCAATGAAGGAGGTACATCTATTGCAAATGGTTGGCAATGAGCTACACTGTTCTGAGTTTTAATCACAGTTTTTCTAATCATCCTATGGATTTTCAAACCTTTTTACTTTGAACTAGCCAGTTTATCTTTATTTCATTATATTGTTTCTTTGCACAAGTTGCGCCAAAAGACAGTGGTCTGGAAGAATTATGGGTTGAAGTGTGTAGAAAAGCATGCTAAGAATTGAGTTGTCCTGTTGAGGTCAAGTTCCCTTCTGTGCTGTGCAGTGGGGCAAACAGGGGGTGGGGGCTGGTTTAATATCTTGCTATGTCTGTCCCAATTGCTCCTTCCTTAGGGCCTCAGAAGGGAATCATGTAACCATGCAGTTATGATCTGGTTAAACAGGATGGTCTCTGGTGCACATTTCCAGGATACATCCCCTTCATGTACAATCTTGATTGTACCTTGTCAGAGGAAACCCTGTGTCCTTAGGCAATGTAAGTCTTTTGTTGGAACCTACAAGAACTCTAGCTTTGGGCATCCATTTGCCTCTGGATAAATGAAACTGCAAAATGCTCATCCTGTGCAGGCAGTGAAGAGCACATGCCTGGCTTCTAGAAATACTGGAAAGGTCTTTCCTGGCCCTCTACCATACACTGGTGGAACACAACAAATTCACCATAATTTGAAACTATCATGTAAGAAAATCCACAATTTAACATCCATCCATCCATTCTATTCATCCATGAAGGTTTTTATATGCAACTCTCATATGGAGTGTGCTTTACCTAAGCACAGTTTTAGGTGGAAAGAAAAAAATCTGTTACATCTTGCCCTTCTTTTCTTCCCAGTTCCTACTATTCCTGGAATTTCCCTTGATTTCAAGTGGCTACTTGGAAAAAATCCTCAACTGGAAATCACTTCCAAGGGGTCCTGAATTATTCCATCCTTTTCTTTTGTCTCCATGAAGTGTATCTATCACCTGATCCACATTCACCTGGAAATGTGTTTCTAATTGTGATAAGTCTCCACAAAGTCTTTCTCTTAATGTGTAGATCACAATGAAGTCATATCTCCTACCTACAGGCAGAAAGATCTCCACAATTTCTGAAACCTAAAAGACAGGGATGCTTTTCACCTTTTTTTCTCTCCAGAGGTGATGAAACTAAGAGTACTTGCTTCACTTCTCAAAAAGAACCTAGAGCTGCAGATACCTAAGGGAGTTATTGCAACTGAGACTAGAATATCAAAAGAAAGATTTGATTCAGTTCTCGTATCCGGTGCTTATAATAGATAAAGAATCACACTTGCCATGACACACCTCAGGGAAAGATGACTAGCATCAATTCTTAAGTCGTTTCCTCAATGATGTGTTGCCAACAGTTCCCTGGAGAAGCATCAAGTTCCTGACCATAGCATTATATAAAAATAAATAAACACGATGCTATTTCTTTTTGTTTTTCACATGGGGGGGCGCCTTCAGAAAGCATGTTGTCTCAATAGGTAGTCTGGAATCAGAAAATTTTATTCCTTCCTTTCCTTCCCCTAGCTCTTGGACTGAGTATACATTGGAAAGATGGCATACTATTTAAATTGTTAATGAGGAAGAGCCTGGTGATCATAAAGCAACCTAGATCTAGAGGACTTACAGAGGACTGTTGTGCTGAGAGAAAAGAGGCTGAAGGTATGAGCTTCCTAGCAGAGCAGAACGGAGGGATGAGATCTGGTGTTTCACAGAGCCTGTGCCCAGGCATGATTGGAAAGAACGTGGTTTGCCTGAACTAGCCCACAGACCTACCTCAACAGGACCTACAACACACACAAGGTAAGATAAGCTATAAGAAAAGATCCTTTTCTTTCACGCCAAGCTGTGGAGACTGCTTGAGTTATCCTGGCCTTGGCCTCCCGGTTTCTCTTATGCCATTTGGGTAGGAACTCAGGAAACAATGATGCCCCCAACTAACCACAACCATAATGGTGGCATCTGACATCAGCCAAAGAACACCAGGGTTGTAGGCGAAGGCTGATGTACAATAGAGGGAGAGTTAGGCAGCACACTTTGAGGTCAAGTCTATTTGGGATCTTTTGTGCTACTTCTGTATTCTCATGCTAGAGGCAGAACACTTATCCAGGGAACACGTTGGAACTTTTCTAAACTTACAGATTCCAACACTCAGTCAGAGGGAACCATAGAATGTTCTTGTCTAACACAGGTTAAAGGTAACATTGGAATATCTGTTAAGCATCTTACAGGAAACCAAGAATGTGGATAACAGGATCATTTATATAGAGATTTAAAATCCAGACCCGCCACTTAATGACTCTGTAAAATGGCAATATTAATCTTCTATGTCTAATTATTTGGGCGGGATTAAATGAGATAAATAATATAAATTATCACGGTGCATGACACATAAAAAAACTCTTATTATGGTTTGAATATGAGTTGTTGTCCCTCCAAAAGCTCCTGTGTCAATGCAGGAATATTGGAAGGAGGTGAATTGATTGGATTGTGAGAGCTGTAACCTAGTCCAGTCCATCCTGGTTTGAATGGACTGACTGGGTGTTAGCTGTGGACAGATGGCTAGTGGCTGGAGGAGGTGGGTCACTGGGGGGTGTGTCCAGGAAGGGTTGTTCTTCCCTGCCTTTTAGGCTTCAGAAATCAATGTGGGGATCTTTCTTCTCCTAGGTAGTAGATATGACTTCATTGTGGTCTACACATTAAACTTGTTAAGAGAAAGATAGTGTTGAGATAACAAGAGGGTTGTTCCACTCTTCCTTTCTCTGTTTCCTGGCTGCATGAAGTGAGCATTTTTCCTCTGCCCTGCTCTTTACCATGAAAGTCCTGCCTTACCTTGGGCCCAAGCAATGGAGTCAGTCCACCATGGACTTAACCTCTGATACGGTGAACCCAAATACATTTTTTCTCCTCTAAGTTATTCTTGTCTGGTATTTTGGTCACAGTGATGATAAGATGATTAAAACACCACCTAAAAAATCTTTGGTTCCTATTTCTCTCCCGTTATTGATACATGCTTTTTAGATTTCCATTTAACTTCCCTTCTATGGATTAATAAAATACTGGTTTTCTGTATTGTCTGGCAAGTCTTATTAAATAGTTTAAAATTATTCAAAATACAAGACACAGAAGGAATATGAATAGCAAATGACACATTCCATTTTTGCAAAAGAAGCTTATAGTCCACCAAGGAAGTTGGAAACACATCAGGGTGATCATAAATTAGACAATATTTAGTGAAATAATTTAGTTGAACTTTTTTTTGTAGGATGTATTATATTATGTGCCAGGCACCATAAAAAGTGATAAAGACTCAAAGATATATAGGATGCAATCATTGAACTTCCAGGTCTTTAATCTAATACAGGAAGAGACAGCAGGTGGAGATATAACTGATACTGGATAAAGGAGAGACACAAAGTTGAAAAATCACTTGTGCTGGAAATGTCAGGAAAGGTCTCACAGAGATCGAGATGTTATTCATGCTCAATATATAAAAAGAAGTAGGGTAGTATCGATAAAAGGGACAAATTAAATGAAAAAGACAACTCCCTAAAATTGACACAAATGAAACAGAAAATATTAATAGCTCTATATTTATTAGAGTAATTCATTATCCAACCTTTCCCACAGAGAAAACTTCGGGTTCACATGATATCACTGATAATTTGTATCAAATATTCAAATAAGAAATGATACATTGATGTTATCAAATGCTTTCAGAAAAGAAAGGCAGAAGAAACACTCCCCAACTCATTTTTTGACCCAAATCAGACAAAAAAATTACATGGCAATTATAAACCAATATCCTGTAGGAGTATATATGCAAAAAACCTTGACATAATTTTAATAAAACTTAATAATGTATAAAAAATACATCATGACTAATTAGGGTTAATTCTAGAAATTGGTTTCATAGAATTATGAAACCAATTCCTAGAATTGGGATTAAATTGGTTTCATATTTAAAAACCAATTAATGTAATTCACAATATCAATAGACTAAATGGGAAATGCATATTATCATTTTAATATATGCATAAAAGTATTTGATACTCTTCAATTTTTTTTTAGTACTGGGTCCTGAAACAAGGGGACCCTAACCCTGAGCAACATCTCCAGTCCATTTTCAAAATTATTTTGAATTTTGAGATAAGGTCTCGCTAAGTTGCCCATTTGGCCTCAAACTTGCAATCTTCCTGCCTCAGACTCCCAAGTAGCTGGGATTACATCTATTCACTTTTTTTCTTTAAAATGTACCTCTCAATGAGAGGAATAGAAGGAAAGTTTTTGAATCTGATAAAGGGCAGCTTTCAAAAAATATATTGTTAACGTCATACTTGATGATGATCTATTAAATGATTTTCCTCTAAGATTGGAAACAAAGTAAGGATGCCTACTCTATATTTATTTATCATTGTACTGGGGATCTTAGTCACTATAAAAAGAAAACAAAAGGCATGAGTACGAATATGTATATATTTGCAGCAGCATGAATGTTTGTGTAAGCAGAAAATCTTTAAGGAATCTACATAACAATGACTAGAATTAATAACCTCATTTAGTAAAATCACAAGATGCAAAGTGAATACACACAAGTCAATTTCAGAGTTCACTCTAAAATTTATATGGAAAATACAAATTCTAGAATTTTCAAAGAAATTTAAAAAGAATGGAGGTTTTACCCTGCTTTATTTCAAGATTAATTCTGTGTTTAGATCAGTAAAAATAGAGGACTATTAGAGGGAAGAACAGAGAGATCAATGGAACAGAATATAGTCCAGAAAAAGCCTGGTACTTGTATACTGTCAATTGATTTTTGACAAAAATGCCAACAAAACTCTGTAGGGAGGGGAGTCATTCCAGCAAATGATGCTAGAACAGCAAGGTGGCTGGATAGAAAAGAAAGAACCTTGTTCCTTATCTTACATTGATAGAAAAATTAACTCAAAATAAATAATGAATATTAATGTAAAAGCCAAAATTCTAAACCTTTTAGAAGAAATCAATGGAAAAAAATCTTCAGACTTTTGAGGGAAGGCAAAGATAGTAAAAATGAGACAGAAAAACAAAGAACCATTAAAGGAAAAAAATCGATACATTGGGTTTGCTTGAAATTTAAAACTTTTGCTTTGGGGAATTATGGCTAAAGAAATTAAAATATGTGAGGAGGAGAAGGAGGCAGAGATGGTAAAGGGGAGAAATTGTGGAATAAAATTGAATTATGCTATGTGTGTGTGTGTGTGTGTGTATGTGTGTGTGTGTGTGTGTGAAAACTTCCTGGTGCATTCCACTTTCATGTACCTCTATAATGCATCAATTAAAAAACAAGAAATATATAGAAGGAAGAGTAGAGGAAAGGGACAATGGGAAGGAGGAGGGGAAGGAAAGGGGAAGGACCTAGGATTGAAATGGAGCAAATTATTTTATATGCATCTATGAATATGACCAAATGAACCCCACTATTATGTATAATTATAATGCACTAATAAAAACTTTTAAAAAAAAGAAAATGAAAATCTGCACCACAAATTGAGAAAAAAAATGTTTGCAGTACATGTGATAGAACAGACTAATACTTGGCATATGTAAAAATATCTCATAATTCAGTAATAATAAGACAAATAATCTAATAATAAAGAAAAACATCCTAAAAATACTTCACAAAAGAAGAAATTGTACAAATGGCCATAAGCACATGAAAAGATGCTTAAAATTATTAACATCAGAAAAATTAAAATCACAATGAGATACAATGATATACCCATTAGAATGGCTAAAATTAAAAAAAAAAAAAGAAAATAACAAGTTTTGTCAAGATAATGGAGAAACTAAAACTCATATATATCCTCTGAGTGGGAATGTAAAATAGTAAGCAACTATGGACAACAGTCAATGTCTTAAAAAGTTAAATATATATCTAATGTATGAATATTAACCCAGAAATTCTATTCCTAGAACGTGCCAAAGAACAATGAAAACATATGTTAAGAGAAAGACTTTATGCAAATGTTGATAGCAGCTATATTCCAAAAGACTGGAAACAACCCAATGTCCACCAAATAGTGAATGAATGAACAAATTATTCTATGTCCATACTATAATGGAATAGTACTCAGCAAAAAAAAAAAAAGGGACAAATTATTTACATATGCTGCAGCACAGTTGAGTCTCAAAATTGTCAGAGAATTAAATAAACTAGACACAATATAAGTCCATTTTTATAACACTGTAGAAAATGTACACTGATTGCTAGTGAGATAGCAATCTCAGATCAGTGCTCACGTACACCAGGGCCAGAAGGAGAGCTGGACTGAGGCACTAAAGGAAAGTTTGGAAACTGATGTCTTGAATTTCGATGGTGGTGGTTTTATGGATGTAAACCCTGTCAAAACTCAACAGTTATGTGCTTTAGATAGATGTGGTTTTTCACATGTAAATGACGTCTCAGATCTCAGGGGACTTTTGCCTCTCCCCATGATCCATCCAGCCCTGGCAAAGGACTCTTATAGGGAGATGTGGGTTGGCCTTTAATTTCTGTGAGTATACAGACTTCTGTCTCTTAGATTGGACATCAACAATGTATGACCTTGACCTGAATCTAGCCTGTCTTCTGTTTTATTGGAACAGAGTTGTACCAATTTCGTTCTTCTGTTGAGCTGTTCTTTTACACAATACCACTTTGAGTGATCCTAATAGAGATCACATGGCCTGCAAAGCCAAAAATATTTACCCTCTGGTGAAAATAGATGAAGTTTGGGGCCCCCTACGGTAGATCATACAGAGATAGATATGGATGTGTCCTATCTGCATGGACGTCATGTCAGGAAAAGAGGAAGTCTGCTCATAGGAATGACTAAGAACTGCAAATTGAACTCAAAAGAAAAATATCTGTGTCAAACAATATGAATCAACAAGAATAACAAAAATGAATAGGCCATGAGTCAAATACAGTTAGCTTTTAAGTCCTCAAACTGCCTTGTATTAATCAAACCTATTAGAACCAAAAACTTTAGGAAGACTAATTTAAGTGAAACTTATTAAAAAGAGCAAGGGAATACCTTTTCAGTTATGCCAAAAACATCTTGCCAAATTCCCCCTTCTTGGATCTAAAATAAATGGAATCAACATCTTTTCTACTCACAAGGCACAGTCTGTATCTAAGTTTGGTGTCCTGTTCATTATCAAACTATACTCAATGCCAGACTTTCCTCGAACATAATGAGAGCCTCTCAGGTACAGGTGGGGAGCGGGTAATGGGTAGAGCCAAGAGCCCCCCACCTCCCCACGAGCGCTTTGGAAGAAAAGGACGGTTCAACGCTGGATCTTGACTCCACCTGTATGAGGGAATATGCCATGATTCAGGGCAGCTGCTTAACCTCTCAAACCCATGGCTTCCTCATCTGTAAAATGACAATAATGTTTCCTCTATCATGGGGTAGTTGGAGGCTAAATGTGGCATGTGAACAAGCCCAGAGTACAATGCAGCCACGAGCAATATTTTGACTCTCCTTCCCCATCACCATGAAAATCACAATCATCTTAGTTAAGGTGGATTTCATTTCATTTCGACCATCCCCAGGTGACAACGACTGCCACTACTTTCTAGAAAAACTTTCTCAGGTATGTATTTGGGGGAGGAGATTGATTAAGTTCTAGACTGACTTTAATTTGATTTTACCTAGATACCTGATCTTTTTCTCTTCCAGGAGAAGCATGCTGCTCTTCTATGTCTCGTAAAATGTCTGAGGCATTTCGCTAATAACTCACTCTATTCCTGATATAGATTGTGCAGTCATTGGCAACGTTAGCTTCAAAAATGTTTCTTTGAGGAAGAAAGTTTTCTAGAAAGTTCTCTCTTCTCATGATGTCATCAGGAACCTTTGTAGAACTGAATTCTCCCATCTTGAAATCATTTTACAGTAAGAGAAAGACTTCTCAAATGCCAAAACCCAGAGGGCTGGGGATGTAGCTCATTGGAAGTATGCTTGCCTAGCATGCCCAAGGCCATGGGCTCAATCTCTAGTACTGCACAAAACAAAAAACCAAAAACCATTCCATAATTTTCTGGAAGAAATTGAACAATGAACTTAGAAATATTGATTCAGTTCCAGCATGCTACTTCAATAGGACCAGCAATGAAACAATCTTGTGTCTCTGTTCTTCCTTATTGAGGGGCAAGAGTCATCTTTGAACTTCTGTGTGGCTGTGACAACCCCGAGATCACTCTAAGCAGAAAGGAAACCTTCCTTTACTAAAACTGATTCTCAACTTGTCTGTTAACATATCCCCATTTATCACCCACTTTTAATTTTAGAATACTATCTGTTTGTTTAGACTTGTCCCTATCTTGTCAATTACTGCCCTGTACCTGAACCTTATTCAGCTGTCACCAAACCCTTCTCCCTTAATTGAACTTCCAGTCTTATTTCTTCCAAGACAGCCCTATCCTGCTGCTCTCCAGATCCCAGGATGACACTGAGCTCATGGTCTCCCCCAGGTTGTAGTTTAATGGTGTTTAAAGTAGGAATGCTGTGTTCTCGGATGCTCTACACATACATAGTACAGATGAATGAAATACAAACACTATTTCAATCTGTAGGCAGATTCTCCTATTACTGACATTACTGTAAAATAATCTAAATGGTGGTTTTAACTGAACCATTTCTATATCATTTTAAAATAGCCAACCTAGAGCTTATCATAAATTTCAAGTCTTAAAACCATATTTCCATTAAAATAGTGTATGGCAAGGAGAAGGAAGAGGATTACCCATCTCGTGTACCTAGTAGAACCTAAATACAGTAAATAAATAAAGAAAAGCTAATACCACCTGACACATGAAAAGCTTATCTAGACACTGACAGGAATTCACCATCATTCATCAAGAAACGATAACATAGTCTGGGCAGGACAGAACATGACTGTAATCCTAGCAATTTGAGCGGCTGAGGCAGGAAGATCACAAGTTCAAAGCCAGCCTCAGCAACTTAGTGAGGTCTAAGCAACTTAGCCTACCTATGTCTCAAAATAAGAAAAAAAAAGGGTTGGGCGATGTGGCTCAGTAGGAGAGTGCCCCTGGGTTCCATTCCCCCGTACAGGAAAGAAAAAAAAAAAAAAAACCCTAACAGAAGACCTGAAACTTGAAGCCAATCTTGGTCTTAACATTTCAGGAATAAAAGAAGGTTGTAGTCTTATCCAGATACATGAGAGCAGAGTGGCCCTTTCCCTTTTCTCTACCAAAATTTGTATTTTCAGCTGACTCTTCAGGGCTTGGCTCTCTTGAGCACTGTTTTGTGACTCATTGGGAACAGAGCTTTTCAGAAGCTCTGAAAATGACCGTCCTCAGTTAGTAGAATGAAAACCCTTTTACTCAAGTATAAGAAAGTGGCCTCCAGTGAAATTAACAAAATGGCGTCTCTATCTATGTATATTTTGGAGAGGACATTCAGAACTAGAGTAGGATAACCTTCTTTTTATAAGGTCATATTAAGCTAAATTTTTATTTTCTCAGGCTGGTTACAGTGATGTCTGTCATTTCTTCACTTTCCAGACATGAGACATTGCATTTTTATCCCCACATTAGGTGTTAACTTGGGACCTCATCATCAGTGGTATGATGTAGCAGCAGGCCCTCTCATACCCAGGGGCCAGTATTTCTTCAACCTCAACTTTTTGGATCCCAGCCTAGAATGCAAACACGAGAAAATCAAACACTTTAAGTGGCAATCTCACCATCTCCACAATACAGCAATGCCTATCCACTCAGAATTATCTATCGACCCTTTTCATTTACGATTGTGGCAATCTGGTTAGCTTTTACCCCCAGGTCTGAAGATGCTGTGGAGCAACAAACTACAAGTGAAGAGGGAGATCTACAGAGAAGCAGGCACAAGAAAACCTGGAAATACAACTGCCATAGCAGAGCACAAAAGACAACTAAAGAACAAAAATCAGAGAAAGATACCCAAGAACACAAAAATCACTAACAGCTACTCATGAGGATGAATCCTAGCCATCAAGTAGTGAAATACTGATTGTTTAAAGAAGTCAGCCATGATGGTGTTGGCCAGTAACCCAGCAATTCAACAGGTTGAGACGGGAGGATTGCAAGTTCAAGGTCAGCCTTAGCAACTAAGCAAGGCCAGAAGCAACTTATTGAGACCCTGTCTCTAAATAAAAAAATAAAAATGGCTGGGGATATGGCTCAGTGGTTCAATTTCCAGTAACCCCTCCAAAATTATTTGAAGAGACTGAAAAGGCAGGGGTTGTGATACCTGGATAGGCAAGCTTTTGTTTCTGTAAAAGTTCACTTATATGGAAAATTATGTTCCTTGATAAAAGAGGAGAGCTGAGGCCTTGCTAACATAATTGAATAGAGCCATTTAAGCACTTTATTTAGGCACTTCTATGTGGCCATTTTACCATATTTTCTCTCTTGCTTGTAGGGCCTATATACCCAGAGAGGGCAGGCCCATGTGACTTTTGCCTTGTGTGTGTATTCTTTGCATAAATGCAATCAGATGTTTAATAAATGTCTGGTAATGTTGATGATCAAGTACTTAATAATAGGGTCTTCTCTAAAGGCTGATTAATGGGATTTCAAGTTAACATCTTTCTATTCTCTTCTTTGTATTCATTTGTATGGGGTGGGGTGGGTTTAAAAGGACCATAAATTGAGTATCCACTGGAAAGAAAACATAGAAAGCTTGTTTTATTTAGAAGTAGGTGGATGACTTTGTCAGACAATTTGCTGATGGTTAAATAAGATATCCAAGATTTTATTCCTATGACTCATTCTATGATTTAGACATATTTTTTCTTAGCCAATTTCCTCTTCCAAGACTTTTTCTAGCCACATTTGCCATTTACAACATCTGAAATGGATCTGCAAAGTTAAACGATCCTTGGTTCAACTGGAAGGATATATCACTTATGCAATAATCCAACTAGGTGCTAGAAAACCAAGGGGTACTGATGGCTGCTGCTATCCTGTAGTTCTGCATTGCAAAAGGGGGCCATTTAAGCTTCCAGGTGAAAATCTCATTCCACAGAAGACCCTTCTCTATGTTAAAAATGGTGACTCTTCTGTCTTAGGTTCTCATCTATGAATTCCTCTTGTCTCTTCATCACCATTAAGCCAAGCACAGGTTGATGAAACTAACCTCACCCTACACAAGGTCCGCTTACCACTTTCTCTTTTTTCCACACTCTGCACCATCAATCTTCCAGGTATAAAGTGTGGGAGTTATCTTTGATTTGAGTCTCCTCCTCCCTCACCAAATCCATTTTTGGTTGCTGAGTCCTATTGCTCCTCTGTGCAGCAGATGTCTTTCATCTGTCCTTTCCTGTGCACTTTTCACTACCATCGTCATCTGAGTTCTTTGCTTCCTCACCTCTTGGAGAACTCCAGTCGCTTCTTTCCCTCTCTCTAGTCACGTCATCCCACAGTCCATGTAGAATTCCATCAACAGAATAATCTGCTTTAAATTCTGCGTTTAATTTATCATCCCTTAAACTAAAATCTTCTTAGACAACTTATCTCATTCCATTTCATATTTATGAGACCATGAATGTGAGGAAACTTCACAAGCAATAAAACATTATAGAATTGTCATTCTCAGTAATGTCTATCCCTGTATGGCATAATGTGACCTATCTTCCTTGAAGTGTAACTGGATTCGGAGCTGCTGGCCAACATGCCTCCCTGGACTCTAGTTAGGTCAGGCTCATCATTGTCAATGACCATGCCATGTTCTTCCTGCCCACCTCCACCCTCCCACCATATTCCCTCAGGACAAGACATGGAGGCCACATGAAAGTATAGATGGGAACTATTTTATACTGTGAATTGGCTAGACCTACATGGTTTGCCCAGGAGCTCTGTGCTTGACCCCCTGTCTTGTTTATTTTATTAAAGCCTTGAATGAAAATAGATTATATTCTTATTAAATCTGCAGATATTGAAAGTGGGGAGAAAATAAAAGCTATGCCAGATGACAAGATCAAAGTTTACAGAGAACTCCAATAAGAGGTCAAAATGAAGAGCACAAAATGTGACAGAAATAAATAAGTTTTGAATGCTAGGTTCAAAACTCCAACTGAATTGCACAGGGGAGGTCCTGTACAATGATTATTCTAGAAAATCTCCAGGGTAGGAGGTCAGGATAAGAGTAAGGGGGAATGAATTATTTATAAGGAAGATACAAAGTCAACTATTTTTCCCCCCAAACAGCCAAAATATACTCAGTCTGTATCAATAGAATATCTAGGACAAGGGAGGGACTTAGTTACATGGCATCCATTGGTTTGACAGCCCAAGAATATTTCCAATTCTTGTTACCATATCAATTGATATGCAAATACATGAAGTACTATGAAGGATCTACAGCTACCATTCACTGAAACAAACAAGTTGTACTCTGTTCTTATTATTTGCAGTAGTCGTGCTCTTCATAGTTGCTGTGAATGGCGAATTAGTAAATACGGAAGAACTGCTCCTGGAGGAAGGACAGAGTTACTGAAAGAAGCCTGTGGTCACAGGTTTTTCAACTGATCACGACTTAACTTCGTTTTACATGTGTTTCTATTTAAAGACTTTTTATTTAATATATAATGTTGATTCATTAACAATGAGCCCACTGTCACAGTCATGTGACTCATGTCTGAACTCAGCTTATCTACCGTACATATTTTGTCCAGCAGGCACAATGCAGTCTTTTTATACAAAGGGACACCAGACAGCATGTTAGCATTATACTTGGAAGCCATTTTAAAGAGCCAAACTATCCACGAAAAGTGCAAGACTGTAAAAGATGTGGCATCAGGTGACACACATTCTTCATTTTTCTGCATATGTTCACAATGCACATATCACAAATGTGGAGTCTGTGGGTAATGAAGATTTTTGACTATTCTTTTAAATACGTCCAGAGATTATGGATTTATCAGCCCTTTGTCTTTGGTGAATAAGAAAATAAGTACAATAACTGCAGTAAATGATGAGCCAAAAAATTAGTAAGTAATCAAGAATTCTTCAATTATCAGAACCCAGCAGAAAGATTGAGGCTTCTTCACTAAGATTGAGACACATCAAGGAAATTTGGCTCTGAATTTGTTTCAGTTTTGGAAGTATTTCAATTCTGCAACTTAGTCCCCACTCATTTTATGGACTTTGCCATCCTGGCCACACTAAGGGATTTCCTGGCTTCATTGATTCTAATGATATTTATTTTCTTTCCCTTTAAGTCATCAATATGCATGACTACAACCTGAGTTCCCTCAGTATTTGGAACAGTTTCATTCAGGAAATCCCATTTAGTGACCACACATCCCACTCTCCACTTCTGTTGAATCTATTCATTTTGAACTTATGATGTAGAAACTCCAAAATTGCTACCCATATCCCTAGCCAATCACTCTCTTTGGCTGTCTTCAACTGTATCTCTATTGAGCCAGTGGCAGCTGTGAGGTCATATTGATGATGTTGCTCCTAGCGTCATCTCTTATCTTCGGACCTTCTATACCTTTTCATTTTTCAAACTATGATCTCCAGTTATCACCATTTGTTTCTTCTGCTTCCATTGTTGCCAGTCAATCAACTATTTCTGCAGAAATTCACAAAACCATAGTGTTGAAATCCAAGAAGAATTAATCTACCTCATCCGCCTCAACAAGTCTTCACTGCTCTTGTTCTTATGCATCCACTGTTGTGAGCCGACAGAAGATCTGTGGAATATTCCCTCCTCACTACACTCATAGCCAACACATTCGTTCAGCCTGGCACATAGATCACCTGAGTCCATGATAATAAGTTCTTAACTGGTCTCTTCACACTCTGTCCTGTCTACTTTATAAGCTAATTAATCATCAAAAGTAGACAGTTAATCAACCTCTCGGCTCCCCACAGTGAACTGGCAAAATTCCAAACACCTTTACCTAGTATTGGAGTCCACAAATTGACTTCAGATTACTTTAAACACTTTTTTTTTCTACTAAACATCAGCAAACTGTGTCTTGGCCCAATGGACTATTTGCATTCTCCGATTCATCCTAATGCTTGCCAACCAAGTCCTTTGTTTACACTTTTCCTTCATCAAGAATATTTTGCTAATTTCTGGCCCTCAAAATCTTAGCCATTCTAACAAGCCCCACATCAAAACACATCTCTTCCAGGAAGACTTCTATGATTCTACAACTGGAAAGATCTTTTTTTTTCTCAGATTCACCATAGCGCTTTGGACCTGTAGCCAATACATTTGTATTGATGAAGTAATTATTTTGAAATTTTTAAATTTAGCACCTATTATAAATTTTATATAGCACCTGTTGTAAATTCTCAGTAAATTGCTATTTAATTATTAAATAACATGTTCTAATGTGCCTAATGTGCCTAATATGTGTTTGTATATATGTAGCATATAATGTATATATGTACAGATTCATGTAATCTATGAAAAACAGACAGGCCTGAGGGTGGTATGAACACATTATTAATGAACCATATTATTAGTAGAATAAAGTTGGAAATAGGGAAAAAAGAATAGTAAATTAATGACTATTAGTAATTAATAATTAAAACAGCAAAATAATACTTATTTGATAAGGAAAAATGAAATCTGTTGAGAAAAACTGAGGATGAGTGGTTAATTATTACATATTAACTCTTTGGGCAGGGTTGACTGAAATTCTCTTAGATGTGAAGATTTATGGACTTCATTCCTGAGATTTCAAAATAGAAGCCAATGTCAGGATAAATATATTTAATACAGTAATACACTGAACAGACATTGCTGGACACAGTTGATACTATAATGGTGCATCCCCTAATTTGAAGGACTTTTCAATTTTGATTAAGTAAAACAAATGTGACTCAATATTTATTCTCCATTCCATTTGCATGGTGAATTCTAATGAAATAAATCACCGTCATTTCCATCCCTATTACCATTATCATAAAATGTATTCCTTAGTTGAAAAAAGAACATCAAAAACTGTCCTGAGAAATGTAACTCAGTAGGAAGATGCAGCAACTGTGAAAGCTTGGTAACATCAAAGCCAAGCCATTCATCATCTTCACGACCATGATGGCTTCATTCACACTCAATGAACAATGCAGAAAAGGGCACCCCAAGCCCTGGCCATTTAACAAGGAGTACCTCTTCCCAAGTAAATTTTGTCTTGTTGCAAGGAAATTGCATGTGATTACTCTAAAACAAAACAAAAGTAATGAAAATAAGTTAGTTCTGTACAGATCAGCCTTTATATATTTCTCTTTGGGGCTTCTTCTACATGTTCATACTTTAATGAATGCTTTAACTTCAGGGGATATCCTAAGGAAACTTCTCAAGAGCTCCTACTCAATTGCACCCACTTTTCACTTGCATTTTGAACCTATTTCAGATGTGATTTTTATACACTGAAACAGAAGCAGAACAAAAGGCAAGTGTTCTGTAGGTGCTACCAAAAAACTATATAGAATTTACAGGAGGAGTTCAAATGCTATCTGAGTTCATTATTTCCTAAACCACAGTTCTGTCAAAAATTGTTCACTGAACAACAACAACAACAACAAAAGGATCATGTAAACAAAAACTTATTGAGCAACTACTATGTGTTAGCTTGGGACTAAAACGATAATTAGGATGGAGTTTATCCCATCAAAGAATTCACATTAAAATAGACATGGAAACCACTTAACATCATGAAATATGACATGCTAATGTTTGAGTGAATAATTAGGTGAGACAAAAGAAAAAGCGGCCTAATTTTTAATGCAGGCAGAGAAACAGAGAGGCCTTTAACTCAGGCTTTGGAGAACACAGTCAAAACAAACATACCCTTGACCATGAACACAAACCTTGCAACAATATAAATTTTAGGATAATTTCAAAGCATGAGCTCTGGAAGTGACTTGAGATTAAAATATAAATTGTAGATAGAATATGTGCTAAGACAGTGAACTTAGAAGTTAGTACAATTAGCTATGTCCATGAAGGCCAAATTCTCACTTAATAAATGATACAACTATATGATGAGAATATATACTACATTCTGTGTTGAATTTATTATTAGAAGTGACTCTGAGAGACATTTCCACCTAATACAGAGAGGTTAGCAGTGACTTCTATAGAACCTGTAGAAAAGCTGTTATCTTTTTTTAAAAAATGCTTTGGTTTACATACAAGCAACATAATCAATTGTACAATAGGCCATAGTAGGTCAGTAAGCTGTGCATTATGTTTATATGGCCTCAGTTTTGAAAAGAAATATTTTCCAAATGATAATTAGGACTCTGAAAGCAGAGAACATAATGGTAAGGACCGATCATGAAGCCCCCAGACAGAAACTCTGACTACTATGATTTCCAACAGAGGGGATCAGCAATAAAGACACCTCCTCTAAAAATAGATATTCTGAAGTGTGTCCACTTGTCTAAGAATCTCAATCCATGAGTCATACTAATTTTTCATCACTTTCTTAACAGGTATATCTTGACCACATTCTTCTAATCACATGCCATAGTAAATTAGGTAAATAATCATCTGAGATGTCCAAAGCCCTCAGAAGCAAAATCTCTTGACAGTCCATATATATTAAGAAAGAGAGAGAGAGAGAGAAGAGAGAGAGAATTTTTTAATATTTATTTTTCAGTTTTTCGGTAGACACGACATCTTTATTTTATGTGGTACTGAGGATTGAACCCAGCGCCCTGCACATGCCAAATGGGTGCGTTGCCGATTGAGCCACATCCCCAGCCCCGACAGTCCCTATATTTGTAAGGTGCTCAATGCTGATTATGTAGGAGGGTCAATTAAAAAACAAAACATCAGAATGGCAATAAAAACAGCCCTGATTTTGAGTTCCAGAGCACTCAAGTACTACCCAACGGAGAAACCATAAAATATTTGTACAACATAGAAGAAAAAAGAAAGATTCCTTTTAAAATGTTGTCTTTGCCAACATAGTCCTGGAAAAACAAGTTTTTATTAAAAAATTGAGATTCCTTCCAATGCTTCATTTGTCAGATAAATGTAGCCTGCAGCACAAAAACAAATTCTTAATAAAGTTGAAATGAACAGTGATTATGTTTTATTTATCATGCTTGTATTTTTCTAGCAATTTTTATTTTTCTATTATTCCCAACATTTTTAATTTCCCATGTGCCTGGGATAGAATTTGAAATTAAAACAACAATTAAACCAAATCTCCATCAAAGAGCTTTCCTGCTAAGTACAGCCAGAGTTTTCTGATTTAACAGGACAACACAAATTTATTATTTGCTGGTGGCAGAAAACTAATTCACTACTGGGGAATTCTGACATCTAAATTCTACATACTGAGATGCTGGAGGAGAACTAGAGAGAAGGTCCCTGATTTAAATTTGCTTATTCTTATTTAGAAAAAAGTGAACTCTTGAGTCATACTGGCTCACTTTCCTTAGCATCAGTCATTCTGCATTTCCTTAAGCCTGGAGTGTGTTTCTATGTAAATAAACGATGTAGTTCACTTGGGGATAAAAGTCATAGTATTGAGAGATTATAAAGACCTATTAGATCATCCGGTCTGGCCCATAAGAGATAGTCCCTAGATAGGGAACGTAACTGTTAGTCTTTGCCAAGAAGCCAAGAAGAAACAGTTGGCAAAAATATTTTCCATGCTTTTTTGGTTTAAACTTATCTAAGAGTGCTTCGATCACTGCCCAAATAGGGGACTAGTGAGATTATCTTTAAACAGTTCACTTATCAGGGAGACACACTTATCTGAGTTGACAATGTTCCACTTGCCTCCATTTGTCAAAGAAATGATCTTGCTTGCAAAATATGAATAGTGAAGAATCTGCTCTTTGAACTTCCCGAGAAGTTTCCCTTCAGTAAAGAAAATCCAAAGACCAGTTCTTCCTAAACTGTTTTTTTCCCATTTTCACTAGTTTCTGAGAAATTAGATATTATAACATAGATTTGTACAAAGTAGAAAGTGAATTCAAAGACAATATCATTACAACTTAGTGCTTTCCAATTCAAACTATTTTCCATATTACATAGAATATGAAATATTTTTGAAGCTTCAAGCTTAGAGCAGTTTGGCATTAAGATAAAGGTCAAAGTAAAGCAGCAATGGGAACCCTAAAGAAATAGTAAAGATACCTGCTCTGGTAACTATTCCCTTTGTTCTGTTGTTCTTACATCCTACTTTAATTACATTCTACATGTTCCCCCTACCGAGGTTATATTCAGAAAATTGCCAATACTATTGCAAAAGAAGTCCCCAGTGCACTCATATGCACGCACGCGCACACACACACACGTGCACACATGCACAAACACACAGATAGAAAAAGCAAGTTGCAGGGGATGAGTTGATAATATAAAGAAATATTAATCTAAACTTTTAAAATAAAATTACTTCTCATCCGTTAAACACAAATCAACCTGACCCATGAAGAAAATCTTCTAATTTTATTGAGTTAGAATTTCTAGCATCTGTATGATATATTTGCATCATGTGAGATTATATTACATTAGAAATGCTATTGAAAAAAAAATAATAACATGGCCCTTGACTTCTGTCTATATCCTGAGTCAAGAGGTTACATTCCATTTAAGCCTGTAACAAATTTGAGGATTTTGGAGTAACTTCTCAAGACCTTCCATGTGCACTGAGCATGCACTGTGAGTTAAGCCTTTTGCCAGATTTTTGTGAAGAATTATAAAGGAGGTATTAGATACGGTCCCTGCCCATCCAGAGCTTATGGTATCAGGGGAAAGATAAATATCCATTCCCTTATTGCTCATTTCTCACACAAGATGTAAAGTGTGTGACTCTAACTTGTGCTATCTGGCCTAATGCTGACTTTAGATGTTGAATCAGAATCAGGACAAAACTGCACATTAGATGGGGAAACTGAGGGAAGTTTAATGCAAAGATTACTAAAAGATTGGGCAAAGTTGGGGAGACCAAAAAGGATAGTGAGGTGTCCCAGGAGCAGCCCAGGACTAAAACAATAAGGAGAGGGAATGGCTCTCAGAAGCTGGAGTTAAGAGTTGGAATGGTCTGAGGTGGACTCCTTCAGTAAGAAATGAAGCCAGGCCACCCATGGCCAGCAGGGAGAGAGTCAGGGGACTTAGTACCCTAAACTCTCTCTACTTTCCTTGCAACTTCTTCTTGGTGACTTTCTTTCACCAAACCCATTCAGAAGCAGATGGGGTGAGGGTGGCAGGAGGGAAAGGTCGAGGCCACGCCTGAAGTTAGCTTCTGAGAGCAAAGAGCACAAGCAGGATAGAACAAGGTGGAGACTCGCTGGCAAGGCAGGGGGAGCCAACCGAGGCGGCTCCACTTAGAAGCACTTGAGGTCATGGGGTAATGGGTATGCTGTGTTCAGAACTAAACATTTTGGTAGATTAGTTAAGAGTAATGTTTAATTTGCAGCAGAACATTTTGGCATTTTCCCATCAGAAGAAATCAGAGAGTCAATGCTAACATGAGCTTCCAACTCAACTCATAGAACATAAATGGTAAAAATCTAGTTTAGCCAATACTCTGCCAAGCCGAGGTCTATAATTGATGCTTTTACATGTCAAACAACTATATGAGATAAATTTAGCTTTGTAATGCTGACCTTGAAGCATACAGGATTCTGAATTACTTAAAAACCTTAAGAAATGTTAAACTGTGCTTAGTAGAGTCTTAGGTTTAAGTAGAAGGTATTTTAATAACTGGTCATTCATGCATCTCATATATGGCAATTCTATTAAAATGATTAACCAGAAAACTGCTCCTTGGTCATAGCAGGTAATAAAAAGTTTACTTCCCATAAATGTGTTTTGTACCTTTCTGTTCAGTCTTTGGGGAGATTTTCTCCTTTAATTATGCTTGATTTAATACACATTTTGCATATTGGTTCCAGTATTTTGGCAGCAGTTCATTACTCAATAATAAAAAGCTACAAATAGATTAAGACTCCCAATTCCTTAGAGGGCTTAGAACATACATCTTGAGTGTGCCATTTATGTGCTGAAGTTGCTGGTTAGCAGTTGACCCAAAGCAGCAGATTGCTATAACACTGCAGTTTTACCACTGAGCATGATCTGTCCCAATCTGGAATTCAAGTTATGATTTGAATTCTATACATTTTATTCAAATTTTAAAATGGCAACCACAGAACACTCAGGGCCTTATTCATCAAACAATGAGTCATTCTGGAATTCCTGTCCCTCTATCCTGGGCTTGATGAACTTTTATACATAAAATCTGGCTGCCTTAGAGGCAACAGAATCAATACTGAACACTGCATCAGCCTGGCTGGGAAGTATAACTGGAAGTTTCCAGGTCCATGAGCGAAGCTGCATCCTCACTCCTCTCCCCTGTCCCAGTCCTCCAAGCCAGAGTAGTTGTCTGACAGCAGGACTGGGCAGTAATCAACAATGTATGTCCACCAAATGTTTCAAAGACTATAAATAACAAAGAAAATTTGATGGTTATTTGGTAGAGCTAAAATGGGAAGACAAACCCTTCAATGTTTTCTTGATCCAGATTTTGTTTTTTCTTGTTTGGAACAAAGAGGGAATAATTCTTCAGGTTTTGAGGAAATGGAAAATCTTGATTTTAGTTTGGGATCACAATTCGTAAACAATAGAAGATATAAAAAAGGAAAAACTTTTTTAACATCCTATGGAAATAAGAAGTGATCCCAACTAAGATTTCCCTGGCGGGTTCTCACAAATGAGTGAACAATAAGATCACAGGTATAAACTTTTTATATGGCCACACAGAGCACACTGTCTACTTTCAAGAAATTTCCCAGTGAAAAAAATCTCAGTGTAATCATAACATATTGATTTTTGTGGGAGCCTTGGTTCCTTTCTAAAATAGATTGACTCACCTTCCTTACACCTGAATAGCGCAGAGGAGAGTCAAGATGCACAGAAGTAGGATAAGGAAGAAAGTCACAGCTAGGTCATCATCCACCACTTTGGGTCTCACTGTAGAAAACACCCCATCATGCTTTCTGCAATGGTTGTTCAGAGTCTTCTTTCCCTGTTTGTGCCTTGAAAGGTTGTACCTCATTCCCCCTGCTAGAACTGGAAGGACTTATTAAAGCCATGGAGAGAAAACGCAGAAGGCAGAATCCTCCCCTAGGTAAGGCTCAAGCCTTATCACCCGTGAGGTTCCATGAACTTCTCCCTTCCTCCACCCTCCCTAATGCACCATATAGAGAGGGCTCTCATGCTGTAAAGATGTCATATATATTTTCTCTTCACTCAAAGCTTCCTGAATAAAGGGAGATCTATTTGTCTCCATGGTGTTTTCGCCATTAACAGTATCAGAGCTGCAGGAACACAATGGGAGATGTGTTTTCCCTTAACCTCTTGACTCAGAGATGTCCTGATGCTAAACGTTATTGCATTTTGCATTAGCACAGAACAGTGGGAGTTCTGTGACTGATGTAAAAGGGTTGAGAAGGGCCACAGAAGCTCTCATGTGCTCCATACTGCAGTTGGCGGTAGAGCATGAAGCACATAATTTTTGCTCAGAAAGAGCACAAAATGGGACCAGGGAAAGGAGATGGTGTGTTTGACATATTCCCCCTCCTGTTCACCACTGAGATAATCTACACTGTAAAGTGATATTCAGTGCCTGATCATAGACATTAACTTGGCAGAAACTAATTTACTTTTCTTTTATTACCCTAGTGATCTGCAAGCCCTGGAAGGAACAAGGGGACACATATTTACTATTTCTTAGGCTACTCTTTCCATTGCCTTAACATTGCCTCCAGAGTTAATAGCTTCATGTAAACGTCACCACAAATGCTTCCTTATCATCTGCCCATGTCTTTTTGACAGTATGGGGACAGAATTGGGAAAATACTTTCCCATGTTATAAGACAGGAGGATATGGAGGCTAAGTGGTTAAGATTACTCACGGCACTCTAAGATTCCTGAGTGATGGCCCCCAAAGTTGCAAAATATTCAATATTATAGGTATCTCAGAAATTAGCCAGTTCCATTCCATGAGTTTGCATCTGTGCATAAAGAAGTTCAGGTAGTTTAAATGGCTGAATCAGGATGGGTACCAGCACTCATACTCCCAGGTGGATTCTCTTTACATGTGCTATTAAAGGATGCTTCTGTTGAATGAGTGCTTATTTTAATTTGAAGATGTTTAGAATCGTGCTCAATGTCATAATGTATCTATTTTTTAAAATGCAACATTCATAGTGCAGTATCTTAGGGTTTTATATTGTAGGGAGGGGAAAAACAAGATCTATTTAAAAGGTAGGTTCTTTGACTAAAATTAAAGGGAGAACTTGATGTACATTCCTAAAGATTTCTTTCCCCCAGAGTAACTACATAGATATCTGAAATGAAGTATTTGCTTATAGCTACCCAAGACTCTACCCCATGCATTGATCACGTCATTTTTATTTTAAGAGTCGCTGAGAAAGAACAGTCATAAAATGGGGTGTTTTTCCACTCACAGTTTACACTAGACATTTAGAAAATATATAGTGGTTGAAGTAAGAAAAACGTAGTTTCCTTGTTTCTCCCCGAATCTCCAGAGAGCTTAGAGAAGGCAGTAAGCCAAGGCCCACTCTGAGAGATCTAATGTTTGTCCTTACAAGCATGTCTTTGGAAGTGCACACATACCCAGTGCAAAAAGGGGGTTGATGGCATTATCCTGTGCTGGTTTTAAAATCTCTTCTAATAAACTAAGTAAAATAGAAGCTGATGTCTGAAAATTAAAAAGCACAGATGACCTGTCTTCAAGAAAGTTCATACACTCACTCTTCGAACTGGCCAATATCCTTACATTGCATTAGCAAAACATTCCTTACTTGAAGAAGGTCAAGTTGCCAGCAATATTTTTCTGTTTTGAAGTTTGTCAGTGCCCTAGAAAATAGCTGGATTAAAAGAACAGATTCTGAAAAATCAAAGTAATATTTCTTCTACCAGTAGGCATATTAGAATTTCTTGATGGTATTTGAAAATAAAGCCTGCTTCAACTTTCTTTTTCCTTTTTAAATCCTAAAATTAATTTCCAGAAGATATTATGGCCATTGTATTAATGGTGTATTTGGGATTTTTGAGGCTACAAATGACTGTCAATTACATAAAATTCAGGGAAGAGTTTCCTTGAAGAAAACAGAATACATTCTCACAAAATGAAGACAAGGAATGAATCATTTTGGAAAATACTTTACCCATCCATTACTGCTGAAATTGATACTCAGATGTGACTAAAGTGGCCTCCGACACAATTTATTTTCTTTGCTGTTCCCAAACTCTTTGTCTACCATAAGTTATTGGCTAAAAAGCACATCACAATGAGCTCCTAGACACTATGCCATTCTGAAGGCAATTAAGGTGTTATTTAAATTCTGGCAGATATAGCCTTATTACCAAAGTCAGTAGAAATATAGTCAGATTACTTTGTCTTTAGAAGCAGGGCGTCCCAAACACTAATTTGCTCTTAGAGTACATGAATCCACTTCACTTTATGCCACTGAAAATGAGAGGACCTTATTGTATTGTACAAGAAGATAACTTGATATTATAAAAGACTTATGAATATATAAACAGCCCTAAGTAGGTCCTTATATGTCAAGTGGCTACAGATGTTTAATATCTAAACCCTTATTCAACACAGATACAGGTAATAAATATGTTTCATGTCAAACTCATAATAAATATGACAAAATAATGATAAAAAAAGGAGCTAAGAAGTTAAAATGGTACAGGAGACTTTGGGTCTTGCTCTTAGTTCGGCTGAGAAGTTTCAGGGTGGCCTAAAGATACCAGCAAACCTTTTACTGTACTTTATCA
Organism: Ictidomys tridecemlineatus; assembly: GCF_052094955.1. NCBI lineage: Eukaryota > Metazoa > Chordata > Mammalia > Rodentia > Sciuridae > Ictidomys > Ictidomys tridecemlineatus. Next base: position 105,064,012 of record NC_135480.1, read on the forward strand.
TCAGACTAAGACTCATTATCTTTGACCTTTTAGTGATGCAAAAATCACAAATTACTCCCCATGGAAATATCTGGGCATGGAATCAAAATGTGACACAAGGTTCTCATCTTTTCTTGAAGGTAGCTTAGAGAGAGAGTGGGGAGAAAACCATACTTATGGACTGGCAAAACCATTCTCTTTTTTACATATACTGTAATTATATTAAACTACTAGAAAATAATAAAATGGATTACATTAAATCATTACACACCTTCTCACTACCTGTCTTTTATTTTCTGATGAAAAGCACCTGAACTTGAATCAATTCTATCCTGACAGAGTTGGATTCTAGTGCTGGTTTTGCTGCTCATAAGTTCATTGTAGATTGAGAGTTCAGTCTAAGACAGGAGACATGTCTATCATTCGCGACATTGGTTATCACCAAGAAATGATCATGCATATATTCTGATATAATCAAAAGCCATATCATTACCATTCTAGTCTTTGGGCACTTTTTTTTTTAACATAGGATTGGAGTATATCTCATCAACAGGGATATAAAATACAATTCAAAGACCAGCTAAGCCTAAGCTCCAAAATGTGAATTAAAAAACATGGCTCTTGAACTTGGAAGCTTCCTCCAATGGAAGGAACAGAACTATTTTCAATTTGGTGATATTCAAGAAAATGCAAAGTGATTGCAAAAGTGGCCCAAATTTGTTATGTCCTATGCCATGAAACTTTGCAGTACCTCCCACTCTGGCTCCAGTATTGGTCACGTGGCTTCCAATACTCAATGAGATATTAGCAAACACAAAGCAAGCAGATGCTTGCAAGATCGCCATTTGGCTTTTCTTTGTTCTTGGTCCTAATCCTTCACCATGATGTTCTAGGACTAATTTGTTGGACAAAGTGATAGGAGGAATAAAACTGAGTTGCCCTGGTCATCCTAGTATCCCATCCTACAATGCACAGCCAGAATGAATGAGCCCAGCCAAGACCAGAAAAATGGTACAGTCTAAATCACTGATCCATGGGTTCATGAGTTAAATATATGTTGATTATTATATGCCACTGAGGTTTTGTGTTGTTTATTATGCAGCATTATTGTGACAACAGATAAGTGGTATAACATATCCCTCAAAGGCTCACATGTTTGGCAAAACAAACTCCAACTAAAGAAACTGAACATGAAAACACACATGAGTATAAGAATTAAATAAAACCTGAATTCTAAATTACCAGTAAATAACTGTTCCCAATCTTACCTTTTATAGGCTTTCCTAGGAAAATAATGCCCGGAGGAATCATGATCATTCTCGCCATGTTGCTTTGTGCAAGACCCAAGGAAAGCTAGGAGGCTGTACAGTTATCTCCCTTGATGTAATTCTAAACTATACAACCTACTACCTCAACCTGGGAACATGCAGTCATAATGGCTGGAAAGCTACTATTTCTTAAGTGATGAAATTTCAAGTTAGTCTTATAATGATTCTTCATGCTATCACCTATTGGGGCCATTCATAAGAGACAACACATCTAAGGGTCTGACAATGGAAAAAATAAAGAACCTTGGCCTGAGGCTATTATGTAAACAGGAAGGGAGAAAACATTTGGAACTGGTCTTCTTGAATATCTTTTTTATGCATTAAAATTATAGTAATGTTGCAGTTCTGACCAGTCTAATGCCCTCTGGTATCCATTGAAGGAATAGAAAAGTAGATCCATATTTAAACTTAGACAATTGAAAAAGAATATGAGGAAAACAAATGTTTCTCTTATAAAACTAAAAACCTGGAACCTACAGGATCAATAAACAGGGGGAAATGGCTTGACCTAAAGCATGGTAAAAAGATAAAACAGGATTCTGAGCAAAGTAGAGATAAACAAATCATATAGAAGCCAGGTTGAACATTCTCCCAACAGTATTCATCATATCTATTACATATTATATCACATCATTACATAATTCTCACCTCTCTTCATTGGTTAGCTAGACTCTGACATTGCCTGGTGAAGTCTGTGACATGATAGGCAAATGGAGATGGAGGAATCCTGAACACATGGGACTCTTATCACACTGATTATGTTAAAAAAAAAATCCAAATGCTGTAGATTTGGTGTTTATTTACGAAATTTCACCAGCATGTAAAAGAACGACTTTCCCCCCCCCCAAACTTTTTTAAACCTATTCTCTCATGCAGCTTCATGGTTGGGCTATTTTTGGGGGGGTGGGGGCGTGGGGGTGTTGCCTCTGTTGTATTGAAGTTATCTTATTTTTGTTGGAGTTCAAAGACTGGGAAGTTAATTTTATCAAGCAAATTCCATTCATTTTTCATTCCTTAGCTCAAAGAATTCTTCCTGTGATATTCTCATAATTTCATGTACATATTTCTAATTTAACCCTCAATCTATTGTGTTACCATTTATCAGTGTGTCTCGTTCACTAGATCTTGAGCTATGTGAAGATGGGGCCATGTTATTCACCTTTGCAAATCCAGTACTGTGTGTGGCTAGTACCTGGCACATGGTACAAGATTAAAAAACAAATAAAAAAAAAAAGCCCAAACCAAAATAAAAAAACTTTGTCAAACGAAAAGAATGCATGCGTGAATGGATAAATTTTGGTATAAAGCTAATGTTAAGGGCCAGGTAATTTTTATGTCCAGTCCCTTGTCCTTCCATTTACATTGGAACATCATTCCTGGTGAGGTGGATTTGCTACCAAGATTCTAGAGGGGGGAATATATCAGAATGCATGAATTTGTCTCGGTCAGTTTACTTTAAATCCTGGATTGCACATGGAAATTCATAAAATATTTTTAGTCTTCTGCTTCTAGATGCTGACTTATATAGAAGATTTAATTCACTAGGACACTAAAATAAAATACAATTTATTTTCTTTCCTTTTTATTTGAACTTCTTTCATTTACTCTGCATTGACAATTTGCCTGATTCTATTAACATTCAGGACATAAATATGAATGGGAAACAAGGCAGGAGAAAGCCAGGCAACAGTTAGCAAGATACCACAAAGAGAGGACCAGTTTTGATGCTCTAGGATGGAGGCATATCAGTCTAAGCATACAGCTTAGACAGCTTTTAAATACCTAGAAACAGAGAAATTGATTTTTCTCCATGTAGCTTCTTATTCTGGGGTCTACAATACAAAGACATTGCTCCTAGAAGAGTAATAGTTTTCAATACCTTCCTCTTTTGATTGTGTGAATTTCCTTGTTTATTTACGCGAGTTTAGCCCATTATCATGTATTAGGGCAATTATGGCTCATTACATAATTAGTGTAAATATTTGTAGGCATGTAATAACAACATGCAATTATGATATGGAATGATGTCATAAAATTCTTATTGAAAAGTGAAAGTTAAAAATAAAATAAGAAGTGGTATTTATAGGATAATAGCAGTTAAATATCTTTAGGTTTAGAGAATCTTTTGTATTCTTTAACTTTAAAAAAAAAATGTCTTCCATAGATACTCTGAACATGTGTACGAAGATTCTCAGTCTATAAAATATTGAGGTTTTAAGGGCTACCAGCAATGCTTCCCCAAAGAGAGTTGAATACATCTCAAACAAAGCTGAGGTGTGTGGGTTTAAGAAAACATGAGGACTCTCCACTAGGGAATATACTTAATATTTGATTAGGTATTTGGAATTTGGACATGTCACATGTGACTCATTAAAACACATGTCTGTATGGCTGACATACAAATTGGTAAAGGAGTCTCTGACCAAATAATCTGTATTTTTGAAGCCAGAGGCAAAGTGATTAACACCAAGTAAACATTCACAAAGGTTGGTTAAATGAATATGTGAGTGAATGCATCATAACTTTCCTAGCATTATGAAAAGGTAGTCGAAAAGGAAAGGTAGTCTTTTTCCAACTCATACTTTATTAAGCACCATGTTAGGTGCCAATAAATATTTGAAAATCTTCAAAGAGTCATTCATGTTGACGTCTCTGTGAAATTTCAATGCTACTGCAAGCATAAGGAGCTTTTAAAATCTTAAATGGAGAGGCTAAGTAATATCTGATTAAATTAAAAACCATAGTCAGAAGATGAGGATCCCTAAGACCTGACAAATTCTGAGGAATGATTGGTAAGAATATTGCAAAAATATGAAAACAGAGTAATTTAAAACTTAAAGTGAATTCTACCATATCCATATCATTTTCTTCCTATGTAAAGAAACTCATTTGTTAATTTTGAAATATAAGAAACGTTTTCTAAGCTGAATATCCATTTTCCCCTCCCTAATCTCTGGTAATGACTTGTTTTATCAATTACAACTCTTAAAACAAGAATTTTTTAAAAATATATCTAAACTATGGCCTGCTGGTTTACCTTAATAAATATATTTTAATAGTGATGATTTGAGAGTTTTTATAAAATGAGTTCACTTTATATCCCTTCTCTCCAAACCTCCATACTAAACTGGCTACTGAAATATATTTTCAGAGTCTTTTGGGGGGAAGTCCTGAAATTATTTTACTTTTCTGCATGCTTCCTGAAGTAGGATATTCAGTGCACTCTGAGGGAGCCCCAACGGAATAATTAAAATCTAGAGAACCATTCATTCATGAACATGGAAGAAGGGAAAAACACTGAATTTCATCATCATGTAAAATATTTAATATCCTGTTTCTTATGGCCAGGGTCCAGGGGCTTTGGGCTTTCCACCAGAATATTTTTTAACCCGATGAATCAAATAATGTTTGAGGCCTTTCAGAAACTTTGAAAAGGTAGGTGTCCTGCATAATCTTTGTTCTTGGGAAAATCGATCTACAAAAACTCCTTAAAGGAAACAATCCTGCAGGTACCTACAGTCCATCCTGCAGTCCTTGGATTGTTCCGGGGCAGAGAATGCTGGGAGCTCGGGGTCCCTGGATCCATAAACTCCACCATTAATCCCACTGGCAGCACACTCAACTACAGCAGGTCAGAGGGATGATGAGCAGAGATGAAACATTGCTCATATCAAACACATGTTTGCCCAGTGGAGGTGCCGGGTTCATTTGCTGGCAGTTTACTCATTCCAAGCCAACCACTTCAAAGAGGCATGTAAACCCAACCAAGAAGATTGTTTGCTTACTGGGTGAATGAAGACCTTGGGCAAACAATTACACATGACATACACCAATGAGGACACTCTTTCTCTCCTGGGTGTAATCTTCCATCATTCCATATTAAAGCAATGACTTCTTGGCAAGTTCAGGGCTGAGACCCACAGACAGCCCCCTTTATGCCACACAAAAGAAAAGCATAAAAACCCACCCTCGTTGGGAGTTCATAACCCACTTGAATCAAACTGTGAAAGATGATGTATTAAGAACTGTGTAATGTTTTGAACGACCAACAATAAAAAAAAAAAAAAAAAAAAAAAAAAAAAAAAAAAAAAAAAAAAAAAACCCACCCTCTTGATCTAGCATTTATAGAGCTTTGCATTCTGTCCTTCCTAATACATGACAGAAGAAAGTTCTAGGTCTCCCTGAACAATGCAACTCTTAAGAGGAGATACAATGTATCCATTTGAATTTCAAACTCTTTTCTGATGTTAATGCACCAGTTATTACAGGTTGACTCCTCTTTGTTAGAAGAGGCTACACCACACTCATAAACAAACAAACAAATAAACAAATAACTTAAGGGAATTCCTGGTACTATGCTTCTGTGCTTAAACAAAAGGGAGTATAAGTTTAAGAGGCATCCAAAATCTGATCAACTTTTCACCCTGGGTTCTGTTTACAGAATCCTCAGCTCACATTGCTGGAATGATACAAATATAGCCAGTTTTGCTTTGATCTGTGGTCAGCTTGGCTTTCCAATCCTGGCACAATGGTGACATTTAAGAGGCAAAGGGATAAAATTATTTTCATTCCAGCCTTTCAAACATGATAAAGACTTATAAAACAGCTCTGACCAGGGAATGTTGGGACCAAAGATGAGTTTGGATCTAAACAGGCCGTATCTTTTTTTTTTTTTTTTAACCAAAAAGTTCTTCTTCTTATCCTGCTGGGTATTTACAGAAGTATAAATAGTTAAGCAGATTATCCATTCCCCTGGGTCATCTCTTTTATTAAAATAAGGACTGATTGGACTGAACTTGGCAAAAAATAGGAGGGAGGAATTGCAATAAAGTAACAACACAAACCAGAGTAAGATTGGTCCTGTAAACCAGTCTCTGTCACTTTCCAAAAAGATCATAACAGCTTTGCAAACAATTAGTCAGGCTTCCAGGAATCAAAATGAACCCTTGTCCGCTTATCTATTTACTCATCACTCAACAGTCAGTTGTCTGAATCACTCAAATTCTTGCAGCCTCACCTGCAACCCAGCCTCCTAATTTGACAGCTGAGACCAGGTGAGAGCAGTCAGTAGGGATGAGGGCAAGCCTATTAATTAACCTTGTCCATTTCAGAACAAAAGGTCTCCTTCCTCCTCTTGAGGCCCACCTTCCATCTGTACCTCTCTTGAAGGAGACTAAGGGGAGGGGGAGGATAAGACTGAAGGGATAGTGGTGGCACACAGGCAAAGCCCATGGCTTGTGCAATTGCCTACCAGACACAGACCTATAGACACAAGCTTGTGTGGACTATCACCACAAGTTCGGATCTACGGGTTTGTGGCAACAGGCCTCGGCATCTTCTCTCGTTTGGGGGTTTGACATGTCTGAAAATAAAATGTTAAAACCATTAGTCCAACACGGTTTGGCCCTTCAATTATTTTATGCCAGAAAGGAAAAGGATTTAGTCCCGCCCTCAAAAGGGCAAAAGTTAGGCAAAATCTCCTATTCTCTCCCAAGTACCTGCCTAGGTTTGCACTCTCTCCACAATATCGTGGGTTTTAGGCAAACCTCATCATTTTACTGTATAAAAAATGGAATCCTCATTTATTCAGTCCTTAATGCACGATGTGGGCAATGTAATGTCAATATGGCAAATCAACATAATAAAGAAAAATTCTTTAAATTGTAAATAGAAAACACCTGAAGGCCCAAGTACAGGATCATTTAAAAAAAAAATACTTGTAATTGCATGGAATAGACTAGTGAAGCTTCCCTTTTCTATTTACATTATGGAAAACAGCTGGAATAAACTAGTAAAAACTACCATTAGACTTGAAAGAGCATCTTCTGAATACCATTCTAGAGGGGATACAATTATATTAAATAATTATATTAAACTGGAAGACTCATCTTCAGGGAAAGTTTGTTGTTTTATTCCTACCCCCACCCATCCTTGCCCCTATTATTGGTCCAAATACCAACAATGGACTTGTTTAGGTATATTTTGTAAAATTCAAACCATAAAAGTAATTACATAATTGCTACCCCCAACACTGTTCAAGGGTATGAGAAATGAATCTGTTTCCTTCTCATAAAAGGATTTCATTTGTCAACCGAATCATCCTTTCTTGGAGTCCTGTGTTCTACATCTCAGAATGGGACATCCAAGGCAATGAACTTGTAGGAATGACTCCTCCTATGAGTTTTATGGAAGAACTAGTCTTAATCATCAGTACGAAGAATCACAGTTTGGAAAGCTAAATAATTATCCTCGCTGTGTGCTGGGAAAAGCTCACACTTCCATCCTTTGAAATGACCTAAAAAGAGACCTTTACAAATTTTCTTAGCTATGATTATGGATCCTGGCTCTCAAAATAATCCCCTTGACTTTAACAAATTGACTTTACTCCTTTTTTTCAAAAATGTAAGAGATAAACTAAAGCTCTACTGACAACAACAAAAAAAATGATAAAAAGTGAATTGGGGTATTATTCAGAGAAAAGATCAGGTTCTATATACACATCTAGAAGGTGAAATCAAGAGAATAGAAGAACAATAGTAGGAAGACCTGGACTGAGATGCACCCATCTGGGGATACCTGCTGTCTGCCTATGTCATCTCTAGTGAGCGCTGGGTGCAACTGCCTGGAGCCTGCTGCTGCTGCAGAAGTTGCCCAAACTGTAATCTGTAGTTCTGTGAGACTTGTCTTTCAGATCCACAGAAGTGACAACAGCCAAGTGAAAATGAGTATCCACATGAGAAACCCCAAAATGTCTTTACTTAGTTTATTTTAAAATGTTCATTTCTTTATAAAATAAAATATTTTTAAAAAATAAGCCTGGAGACTCTTATTTTCCTTTGATCTCTCTGACAGAGGAATAGGGCCAGAGCTGGGCACAGTGGTACTTGATTGTAATCTGTAATACCAGCTGCTCGGGAGGCTGAGGAAGGAGGACTGAGAGTGCAAAGCCAGACTCAGCATTTTACCAAGGCCCTGAGAAACTTAGCAAGACATTGTCTCAAAATAAAAAAAATTAAAAAAAAAAAGAAAGAGAAAAGAAAGAAAGGGGAGCTGCTCTTGATGTGGCTCAGTAGTTAAACATTCCTGGTTCAATCCCAGGTACCAAAAAAGGGCCATGGGCACTTAAAGATGAACACTTTGAACAACATTAAGGATTGTTAAAATATATGGGACACAGGAGCTCTTCTTAAAACTGAAGGGAATATGAACAGATTCCCCAAATAAAAAGAACTAATTGTTATTACAGGCTGAATAACCCTAATCCCAAAATCCAACATGTTAGATGTATCAAAACCTGATACTTTTTGAGCAGACATGATGTCATAAGTATAAAAATCTCCACATCTGAACTCATGTGACATGTCCAAAAGCAGGTGCATCAAACATGTTGTATACAATTAGCTTCAGGTACATGCAATAAGGTCTATAAGAAACATAAATGAATTTTGTGTTTAAGTTTGGGTCCCCTGACCAAGTTATCTCAAAGTATCTGCAAATATTCCCAACTCCATAAAATAATAAAAAAAATCTGAAATACTTCTGGTCCCAACCGTTTCAGATAAAGGATACTCAACCTATATCACGTTTATTAAAACAATATAAAGCATTATCTGTTAGCAGTGGACTAAGATCTGTCAAAATGGCACCACCTTCATGAATTTGCATGGTATTCTCTTAAGCCCAGAGAAAGGATGCCAATGCTGTGTTTCAGTTAGGGGCATCTTATATCATTCTCTTTAGCAAATATAAGATGAAAAGAAGTTATTTATTCTATTTTGCTAGGGTAATTGTTAATGTTAGCTTCTGAACAATCCAAATTTTTAAATTCAAAAAAATAAAAATGAAAGAGCAATCAAAAATCACCCAGGCTACTAAAAAAAAGAAGGAAGAGGAGGAGGAGGAGGAGGAGGAGGAGGAGGAGGAGGAGGGATCAAATTGAATCATATACTGACCTAGTAGGGTAGAGTAAGGGTATGTTTAGATAGATAGTTTTCCTGAAATAGTAATTGAATACCTTCTTCAAAGACCTTCTTTGTGTTAAGATGGAAAATAAGGATGCTTTTCAGAGGAAATTTTGGCTTGCCTCATTAAGCAAAATTCTGTGGGGGCTCTCTTAGTAATACTAATACATAAGTTAAAAATATAAGCTAATGCCTTTAGACAATGGCAAATGCAAGGCAAGGTAATTTACTAAAAAAATTTATTTATATTATCAAACGTTTTAAAGTAGCTCACATATTTTCGTTGACACTAAAAGGAAACTTCCTGTATCATAACAGCTAAGCCTAAGCCCTGTTCATTGGGAACGTACTGGCATAGTTCCATAAAGTGCCATATAGTATTACCAATTTAGGACTAACTTAGACTACAGTTACAATATCAACATTGTCATCCTGCAACTTATATAAGCCCTCTCTTCCAGAACCCAGAACACTTGGTAGGCTTTTTAGAGCCAATCCTCTAATCGTTTCACTTTTGAATTCAAATACCCAAGATAGCCACAGAGTATAAGGACAGTACCTGCTGATTTCAAATGAGTCCTTCCTAAATCACTGTCAAAAGAAGAAAGTACTATTATGTAATAAATTTTAAAAACTGTTCCGAACTCCATTGGATAGTATGCCAACTCCACTCATCGGCTATGAAAATTATAAAATTGGTTGCTATTTTTTAAAACTATGTTTAAAATATAGTTGTTCTTTCTAAATAAACCACTCAAGTATGTCCCAAAAATCTGTGAAAAATTTGGGGGAAATGCCAGGAAAACACCCTTACCTGGAAAAGATAACTTCTTATGAATTTTATTTTTAAACCTGCTTCCATCTTGCTAAGTCAATGTCTTCCAATCATTTACCCGCATCTGGAAAATAAGACATTTAAAATATTGGGGGGGGCATCAAGATTCTTGTTTTCTGGTTGCTTTTTCTCTTCTTCTTTCTTCCCTCCTTTCTTTCTTGTCACCCAATTCTTTTTGCAAACTTAAATTGGAAGTAATGCCAGAACAAGAGTAAAAAGTAACATCAAAAACTGAAACAAAGGATTTCTAGACAAACCTTGGGAAGCATTTTGTTTACTTGCTTTCTAAAACTATGCATAATAAAAAGGTTCTGCAAATAAGTTACTTTCACATTTTTCCTGGAATTTCCCTGGCTACCGCAGACCCCGAGAACAATTTTACCAGAAATATAATCAAATAGGAATGTGAAATCTCAGAATACTCCCGAATTCCAGTATCTCAAGCCAAATTGCTCACTTGCTAAACCTGATTAAGAAACAGGGTGTCAATAGTGAAGAAGAATGGTAAAGGTATAATCAATGAATAAGGTCGTGATTACCTGATATAGGATCTTTGCGACACCAACCTTAACTTTTGGACTCAAAAATGATTCCGGAGTCATTATTTCTCTCTGTTGATAAGGATGCTAAAAAGGAGCAGATATCTGAATGTGGTGGATTCATGAGTCTATCCCTTTCCCACCGCAGCAGGATTCTTGGCTTCTGTTCCAACGTCTTTCATGGGCCATGTTTTAGACGTGGAGTTGGCCTTTCCCTCATTGTCCCTTTACTAATGGGAGGCGAACTGAACTCACTGTGCAGCTGCTTGCAAAGGGGAAAATCTATTTGAGTTTTGCCGGGCAGTGGACTTGAACACCAAATCCATGGTGATGTCAGCAGAACTACACCAACAGGAAGATTTTCTGCCCCGCACCCCTCCTTCTCTTTTTAAAGATGTACGTCTTGTGGAAAATCTCAGTGGACTTCTTTTGTCTTGGAGAGATGGGGCAATTTGACTGGACAATTTTCGATGAAGGAAGGAAAGGAAGGAGGGTAAGATAAAAGGAATGTGAAAGAGAAAGAAGGAAGGAAGGAAAGAAGGGAGGGAAGGAAAGGGTCAATGTGCTCCACCTACTCTTGGACATTCATCCTGACACCCAACATCACGAAGCAGAGAGACACCTAGTTTTTGGTCCCCCATTGCTTTGCAGTTTTTCAGATGTCTTTTTCTTTCACCCTCTGCAGCCCCTGTCTTTTGCCGAAAGATCCTATCATCTCAACAAGAGGGGCTCATCCAGCAATTGCTACTCCAAGGTAATCCACTAGGGCCATGCATCTCGACACGCCATACTTTTCTGAGTGACCTTGCCACAAGGGTACCAGATCACTGGGGCATCTCTCCTGGGGGCATCTCTCATGGAGGCAAGGCAGTACCAAAGCCAGCTAGTTTAGGCTGAATTGATTCTCTTTTACTCAGAGAGAGGAAAAAAAAAAAAAAAACTGACCAGAAGGGAGGAGGGGCAGGAAGGCGAAGCCAAGCCATGGTTTCACGTTCCTTTCAATAAAGGGAATTTTAGAAATTTGGTATTTATAATCTTCCCACCACTCACTCCCATATTAAAAAAAAGAAATAAATATTTTATGGAAAATGACAAGTGAAAACATATGTAGGTCCACTCAAGAAAAGAGACATGAACAACGAACAGCATGATAGAGTAAGAGATTGGTCTCAAACAAAAGATGCCCTCGGATTATTGGAATAGTGGATTTTTTTTTAATTGAAAGATCTAAACCCAGTTAATGTTCACTTACAACAGATGTGTAATAGAGATCAACCATTAAAGAGTGAGAAACAGGAGGTAAATCTGCTTTGGACACACTTAATGAAACAAAAGAAAAAGAGACTTTGCCAGTAACAAGTTGCTCCGTGTACAGCTGGCTCAGGGAGAATACTTTCGCTTTGGAAAGGAATAAGTCTGCTCATGAAGACAATTTTTCTTCCTTTTAAAAATGCAATGGTGCCCATCTACAACTTCCTTTCTGATTATATTGTTAATAAAGCAGGGAAGGAGGATTAAAATGAAAAAAAAAATTGCTTAGACCCCGATTCAGACGTAGAAACAGGAGACACATCATTTTTAAAATCAAATGTCTGCCATTTCTTTAATATAAGTGAACTCCACGCTGCAGGAATGCCTCCTCACACCAGCCCACTTTAACACTCTTCATCCAAAGCTGTTTTGCCCTTGAGAAAGCATACCAAAATTAGATTGGAAAGCGGGGGTACAGAAATAAAGCATTAGATTACTTAGATCCCCCAAGGAAAGAGATTCGAAATGTATAAATTGCGTATTTCCTCAGACCTTTAACTGTAGAACAATGGGATTCTTGTTCTGAGAAAGGTAAAGAAGAGCCTGGAAGCTCCACAATGAGACTTACAAAGAGGAAGCCATCGTCAAACCCAAGAACTAGGCTCAGCTGCAGCAGAAAGCCCCTTGCCTTCCGCCCAGGCACAGATTCCCTGAGCAGGACAGCGGCCAACCCCTCTCTGCGTTTCTCCCTAGGTGGCCAGCTTTGCTCACCTAGGGCTCTCAGGCCTTCTCATTTCCACACTCGATGAAAACAAGTGTTGAACAGCAAGGAACAATCAAATAGAATATGATTTTAAACAATCTCTGCCAAATCAAAGTTTGGAAAGAAAATGTACTAACCCACATCACCTACTCTTGCTCTCAACTTTCCCCAGAGTCCATATTTTTGTTTTGGGTCTTTTTTTTTTTTTCCTTGCCAGCCACCTTCATCCATCCCTAACACACACACACACACACACACACACACACACACACACATGCGTGCACACACACACAAACACACAGACTTTCTCACACACACACACACAAATACAAACACAAAGAAAGAGACTTTCACACACACACACACACACACACACACACACAAACACACAGACTTTCTCTCTCTCTCTCTCACACACACACACAAATACAAACACAAAGAAAGAGACTTTCACACACACACACACACACACACACACACACACACACACATACACACACACACACACACCACTGCTGTTTGGTCCAATCTGGTGCCTGCTTAACAACCGCAAAGGATGACAAGCAACATCTGTTTGTGAAAGAGCCAAAATCAAACCTTAACATTTTTTGGCTAGGTTTCTTCTTTTCTTTTTTCCCCTGACTCTAAAATGGGAGGGGGCAAAAGAGAGAAATATTAAGATTTATATTCCGTGTTGGCTCCAATGAGGCAGCATCGACGCTCCCCTAGGGATGTTTGAAGGTAAAGCAATTTTAGAGAAAAGCACTGCAGTACTTAGGGTGGTTCCCCCTGAAGCAAGTCCAGTGACATAAATCGTTAAAAGTCTGTTTTTGTCTAATAGCTTTATATTCATCTTCTAATTAGAATTACAGGGCCTTTAGTGTCGGGAGGAGGGAAGGATGATGAGAGAAAGGAACTAAAGCAAGACAGAAAAAGGAGGGAGCTCCGTTGTTCCTGCCCTCTTTCATAACACACAGGCGTACACACAGGCACACTCGCACATATGCCACACACGGGAGCGGGCACTAGGAGCAGCGAGGCTGCGGCAGAAATCTGCACAGCTGTGGCCATCAAAAACAGGCTCTAGCATTCCCCCATGGAGATGTGGGTTTCTGGAAAGCTACCAAGAGTCCACAAAGTCACAATGCACAGGATCTGAGCCACCTCAGTGGAGGGGGCCGGCTGGTAAGGAAGTGAAAGCCTCCCTCACCAAACGCGACAATTGCACCCCAGTGGAGGGGAGATGGGCTGTTAGAGACTCGACTCCCATTTCACTCAGGATTTGGAAGAAACCCACACACATTAAGGGAAAAATAAATTCAGACAAGTTGCTAAGGAGACTTGTGTAAACTCCAAGCACAGACATATTTCCTGGCCTTTCCCCCTGCGCTCCATCTTGTATTCTGAGCACGCAGCTCTGCGGCAACGCTGCTCCAACCTTCTGCATTAATCTTGGCCTTAACCGTGCAGACTGGCAAAGCTCGCTGGTTGTAGATATCATCATCTTTCAAACTTAACAAGTTAAAAGGGTGTGTGTGTGTGTGTGTGTGTGTGAGAGAGAGAGAGAGAGAGAGAGAGAGAGAGAGAGAGAGAGAGACTAGTTGTGGGGAGAGAGTAAGAAAATCTTAATTGGGAATTTTTAAAATATAGGTGTTGAACAAAGAAGAATATTGACACTGTATTTTGGGACTAGTGGGCAAAGGGATACGTAAAGCATCTAGCTCTGGAAATTTCCCCTTGATCCCTTGTCCTTTCTCTGTGCCCCTCGACACCCTGGCCCCACATGTCCTGCTAAAATGGTGTCCCCTGGCAGACGTAAGCAGAGCCCAAATAGTTACAGATGACGGTGGAGGTGCCCAGGTTTCTGTAGAAAGCAGTGCATATCACAAAGTGGAAGTCTGCCCCCGTTTTCCCCTGCTCAGGAGGGAGTCCCTGAGATCAGCTCTTTGAAAACAAACTGGGGCAATACCTAAAACCTCAAACTCAAACCTGTTTGAATTCTAAGCCAGAGAGGATTTTAGAGGAGAGAGTCCCGACTGCTCTCCATTCTGGGGAGCAGAGAACTTCTCCCACAGTGATACATCTTCAGTAGCAGCTGATGCATGTCAACATTTGACTTACGGGGAAATTAACATTTTCTTTCCACCCAGAGATGTTTGTACTGTAGAAGCCAATATTTTCTTTTCACAGCCTCCTGTATTAGAATTTCTACAATTTTCCCCAGAACAGAGAGAAAGTAGACGACAAAAAGCCCAAATCATTGTTCAGGGTGCTGGGATAAACCACGGGTGCCAAAGTTTTATCTGTGTATGTATGTGTATGTGTTTGTGGGAATTTCTGTGTTTTTATGTGTGTTCAGGTGTGCCTACGTGTTTGAATGTGGTTCTGTGCACGTCTGTCTGTGTACAGGTGTGTCCTTTTATGTGTATTCACAATATGTATGTATTTTTGTGCATTTACACTCATGCACATTTGTGTGTGCTGGGTGTGTTTTCCTGTGTGCATGTGTGTTTGCATGTACGTGAATTTGCATGTACATGTACAAGTGCATGAGAGTGGCCCTGCCTCACCATGATGGTGACATCAGTCAAACAGAAACCAAAGTAGTTGAAGGGTGGGAATCTGTGCCATCCCATCCAAAATTAGGGAAGTTCAGAACATTTGTCCACCAGGCATAACAGAAAAGCTCCACTGAGGGGCAACCCCACTAAACCCACTAATGAGGCTGCCATTCTTGGAGGGGTGGCCACGGCACAGCCTACTGATAAAGGAATAGGAGAAGTTTCTGCGGTGTGTTTCTTCATGCTCCAAGAAGGCTTGCCGCTTCCATCTCTTCGCTCTGCCAACCTTTATTTGGTTTTCACACGTCAAGGCTAAAGCAAGCTGTGCTGCCTCAGTTGAAATAAGGCCGCCAGGCAGCTCTTAAACTAGCAAAATGGAGGCTTTGCTCCTGCCATTCACAGAGTCCTGCAACTACCTCTTCTGGCACACCCTTTGCACATGGGGCTCCATGAAACTGAGACCTTGATTTTAGGGAAGGGGGGGATCCTTGGAGTTCTTTATGACCTTTTCCCTCAGAGCATATCCTTAGAGACATCAGGACTCCACCAAAATGAAAAAGGAACCTGACCAGAGATGAGCAGGGTGGACCCACCCAACAGGTGACAGGGCCTGACAGCCTGGGGTATGGGGAGGAACACCTGCATTTTTTCATTTGTCCCAAAAACTGCAATAGCCTGAACTCTGCACAGTTTCCAATTGTCCTGTCTGGTGGGGTTGAAGGATTGTCTCACCCTAATATGAAGATACATTTGTTAGGACACTGCATGATCCTATAACATCGTGAGAGAAAAAATTAATTTACAGGATCAGTGTAACCACTAGTGCTAAAACGGAGTTCCCCTTCCCATCTAGATTGCCCCCCCAAATGCTTTTCCTTACAGGTTAGTTTCCTCAAATTCTCCAAAGCACAGAAATCATATGAAATACCTTTCATTATACCAATACCTGTCCTCCCTCCAATCCTGAAAATCCTTTGTGGAAAAAAAGGAATGATATTAGTAATCAAGCAATCGACATGGCAAGGCTAGCTAGCTATAAGGAAGATGCATCAGAGGCATGAAGGATGAATTCATTCAGATGCATTCCAGATTTTAAAATATAGTTTTCACATTATATTGAAAAATCTTTAAGGAAGCCTGTTCTTTAAGATGTGGAAAGAAAATTAGCCATATTAACAGTGACTGGCAAACTAAAATGCTGCCCAGATATGTCTCAAAGAATAAAGTACCATCCCTTTTATTTTCAACATGGTAGAAGTACATATTTGTATGTATGTGAAGACTTATAAACAGGCCTGAATGCTTGTCATCTAAATTTCTCACCTCTAGCTTTGAGGTCAAAGACCACACCTTTTATACATCTTATAAACTGACTTTGCTTTATTCCACCCTGAGATTCAGTCTTATGCTCTGTATGCATAGTAAGATCCAGAAGGTTCTACCTCTCCATCCTTTATGAGCTAATACTTCAGATTATAAAATGCCTTACATGTCATTCACCAATTGTATCCTAAATCCAGTGGGTATTTTCACTCCATGTTGTGCAGAGTTGGTATAGAGCAATGATCAGTGTCTTTCCAAATCTCAGCTATTATTGTGATGGCAGCATCGAAGTTCAGATTCCTCTCACTTCCCTAAGCTAGTGAAAGGGTCCTAGGTCTGGCCAAAGGAATTTGGAGGTGCCCCTTCTCCCACTCTGCCTCACTTGTCATTCAACCATGTTGTATCACTTGTAACCCTAGGTTATACCAGCCACCAGTACTACAGCAGCTGCCATTGTGGGTCATTCCACCAACTAAACGACCAAATAGGTACCCTGAGGAGTTGTGTCAGAGATCAACTAAAGTTGAGATCAGTCTCCAGCAGCATATTCTTGTCAAGTCAATCCAATTGTTCATTTGTATGATTCTGATAATGAGTGAAAGATAACAAATCAGAGTGTCACAACTCTGCAAAGTGGGTTAGCCTATCTAGACTCAGACTGGAATCCATCTATCAATTCTTAGTGCTGTCTGAACTTCTACAGGACTGAGGAGAGAGCAAATTCAAAATCTGAAGAGTTCAAAGTGTCCTATGTAATATTTTTACTTGTTTGCTATGTATCCATAAGTCAAGTGGTTATTAACAGATAATTTTAAAATTACTAGAGTTCTTTGGGGGCATTCAAGTGGTTAAGATGGTATTTGGGGTAGAATTAATCCCTAATATCACCTCTGTCTGTTCATTTCATATAAATTATTTATTTCTGACATTTAGTATAAACCAGACATCACCTCATGGATGGCTCATAAGGGCAGGATCATATTTCCCATTTATTATGGTGTGGTCTTTTTAGTGTAGGAGACAAGGATGGGTGGGGTATATGGAAAGTCAAGTCTTGAATCCCATCTACATGATTTATAAACAAAACTGGCTGGAAAAAAACATAGAGTAAAAAACTTCTTCACGAAACATCTTAATTATGCCATAAAGAACTCTGATGCTACCTTTTTATTTATTTTTTTTCGAATTAAGTCACTTAAGCCAGCTCTGATATATTAATACAGAGTTCCTGGAATATCAACCCAGAAGGATTTCGAAATTGTGTCTGATCTCAACAGAAGGAGTTTTATGAGCACTTAGTAAGTTATTTCTGCCACAGGGGAAGGAGATTGATAAGGACATGTATTACCAAGTATTTACCATTCCTCACAGATCCTAAATAGTTTTTTTTCTTTTCCCATTTTTATTGGTACATTCTAGTTGTACATAATGATGGGATTTGTTGTTACAAATTCATACATGTACATAACGCATCAATATAATTTGGCCTGCACTTCCCCCTTCCTCCTCTCCGCCGTCTCCTGGTCCTTTTCCTCTGCTGGTCTCCCTTTGATTGTCATAAGATCCCTGACACCCTCTTTCTTTTTCCTCTCTCTCTTCTTGTTTCCACATGTGAGAGAAAAAAATACAACCCTTGACCTTCTGAGTTTGACTTATTTTGCTTAAAATGATGGTCTCAATTTTCATTCATTTTCCTGCAAATGACATAATTTCATTTTTCTTTAGCTAAATAAAACCCCATAGTATATATGTACCACATTTTCTGTATTCATTTGTCTATTTATGGACACCTAAAATGGTTTCATAGTTTGGCTATTGTGAATTGTGCTGCTATAAACATGGGTAGGCATGTATCACTGAAGTATGATGACTTTAATTCTAGATCCTAAATTTTTCTTTTATCACTGACTTTGTCTTTCTAATGACAGTGGGGATAAGCTACTAAGCAGCCTCTGATGTGATACATTTCTGGATGTCTCAAAATTATTTTTATTATTATATCATCTCTAGAAATCCTACCTAATAAAGAAGTTCAGGTTTATTTTTATCTTCCATGAAGAAAGTCTTTCTTCATGGAAGATAAAAGTTATTCATATGAACTTTTGAGTATACTGTATGTTGTTGGAGCAAAGAATAGAAAACTAGCAAAACAATTCATAACCCCTGTTTCCCATCTCTGGGAGATGTGTGCCTACTGACAGCTAAGTTTCTTTTGAAAGCAAAAATATCATGAAAACAAGAAATTTCTGTATAGCTGGAACCTCCAAATCCATTAATCCTAGCTCTCTCGGTTCTCTTTAAAATCTATGTAAGACATAGATTTTACAACAATGACCTCTCCCAAAGCAATGCAACTGGACCAGATCTACACATCCATGTCTCCTGAGAAGCTTAGAAGGCTCCTGGTAATGGGTGGGGGGAGGCAGGAGCAAGGAGAGGACACTGTAATCAGCTATGGATGCTTCCCACTTTATATCATTGATACTGCCAGGCTCCCTCTTGCTAGGACACTAGACCACTCTGGCTGGGCAGCACATAAAATCAGCCAACTTGCCTTTATTTAGGACACTCTATTGCAACAAAGGGACCAGAGGACCTTAGTCCCAGAGAAAACCCCAATAAATGAGGTCTCACTGTACATTCATGGGTTCACTATGGATTGCAGTCCTAGCAGGAGGCCAAACTTCTGGCTGTGGTGCAAAGTAATCCAAGGAAAAGTTCCTCTTCAGGCACAGAGAGGTATAAAACTCCATGCTAAGGCACACATGTGCTAAGAGGACCACGACAGAGTCTTTCACTCATATGAAGGACCCTTCCAAAAGAGACAGGGTGGGCTCTCCAATGGACAATTAGGTACTGATTCCAACCTGTGGGGTAGCCAACCTTATTTCCATGTTTCCAGGATGAGTCAGGGGACACTTTGCTAGGCTGGGCCCTAAGAAAGTGAGCACTGTGGTGTTGTAAAGGTGGACACCATGCCGTCAGGGAATAGACGGTCACCAGTCCTGTTGTAACTGAGCAAAACAGATAAGACTCACAAGTTTTGCTCAAGTTAGAATATCACCTAGTCCACCCCTCTGTCACCAGGGAGGGCAACAAATGCATTCTCCAGCTCCGCCCCACTTTCAATGCATTTGGTAAATGGACATGGAGGGTCAGGGCTGCCAGATGTTTTTCAGTGACCTGTGTGCATGCAGCCAGGGATTAAGATCAAGTCGCTGATGAGTTTTCCTTGTGAACCTGCAGCCCTTAGCAGAAGTGGTGACCACAGGAGACAGGAGCCTCTCTACCTCCACAGGAGGAATTTGCAAGGAGACTTAGAGGCTAGACCTCCAAGGGGAAGCCTAGTTAGAGATTAGAAATAAAGTACAATAAAAACTCTGTCTGGAACAGGTTTTTGTAAGATCCCCCGAGTAACAGAAAATTATGAGAAACTCCATCCGGGAGTTCAGTTGAGCATCATAACCTGAGTTTCTGCACATCTGTAAGTTCTATTAGTGATTATGAGATCGGACCGCCTGTGGGTGAATTTGGGAGCTGCTGTTATACTGAGAACCATGAAGATACGAGAGCTAACGTATAGCTTCCTCCACCCCTGGCTCAGAGTTTCTTTGTAGGGGATAAAAGCAAGTGGATCACAAGATTTAGGGCACCCCCAGGCTAAATTACCACCGCCATCCATGAGCAGGAGTACAATTGTGTGTTTTTCTCTCCAGCAATTGCTCATCATGACAGAGTGTGCAGGTAGAGATGTTGCTATGCTGCTACTGCAACCCAGAGCTGAATTTTCCTCTCAGTAGTTCACAGCCCCTCTAGATCCATGGCAGACAAAGGCATCACCAGATCCTCACTAAGCTAACATGAAAGCCCTGAGAAAGAGAAACACTAACTGCCTTTCTTACAGCATATGGCCAACTGGCCTCACTAATGCTAATACGACAACATTCCTATTTAAACATCTTAGCAGAGGGCTCCAAAATGGCACTGTCTCCGTTGTGCATTTTCTTTTTCTTCCTAATAGATCTCTGCCTTTACTAGGTTCCCACTTCCCTGCACACGCAGACTCACAAATGGGCTGTGCCAGATGGGCTCTTAATCATAGTAATCAGCTGGGAAATTAAATGTTAGAAAATCCAGCTAGTCTCCTGAATTTTCCCACTCGAGATTAGGGACTGAGCTGTCACCATGTCCTGTATGAGACCCAGGCTGCCTTTTATAGAAGGGCCAATGTGATGGCTCCGGTTTGGGCTTCGTGCTTTATGGATGTTTGTATTTCTTTCCCAGAAAATGACTGCAGCTCAATTCAGTTTTGTTTCTGTTCTGACGGCTGCTATTAATACCTCCTATTTACAGAACACACACCTCGGAGGAGCTCAAAACATTTACAGAAATTAACCAAGCCTTGCAACATCCTGTCAAGTGGGCAGGGACTAGATATTACTTTCTTCGTTTAAGAGGAAGAGACTGAGCTATTAAGAGGGCAAAATTCTTTGCTTGCCACATAGACAGGACCCCATCGCCCACTCGTTTCCAGGCTCTCTTAGGCTGCCAAATAAGGTAGGTATTTATTTATACTGTGCTGACTAGCTTATTACTCTAGTATTTTTGAGATAGATATATGAACACACACACTCGTACATGTTGTGAAGTCCTCATGTGCAAATAGCTTGTCTTCTTTCCAGGAATCTTCCAAGAACGTACTGTAAGATTCTTCTAGTAGGTGCCCAGTAAGTGTGATTGACTGGCTTGCAATAAGCCAACACCTCTTTCTACAACACTGCCCTCCCTCTCAGAAAACTCTGAGATTCTGTTCAACTATCACTTCCTCAGGTGACCCCAAGGTCTTATCCAGAGCCAGATTTGGGGGTAAACCAGTCATCGCCACCTCATCCAGCACTTCCCCTGTTGCAATTATTAGAATAACATAATGAGAAGAAAGGAACTTTTTTTTTTGTCTTTGAGACAGATGGGACTCCACTGGAGTCCTACTTCTGCCATTGGAAGACCTTGGACAAGGCAATTAATTTTTCTCTATTTCTTCATCTGCAAAATGAGTCTGATAATATCTGCTTTGGAACTCATGAGGGCACTATTTTTCGTAAGAGGAGGAAATAGAAACAATTTACTCTTTATTAATACAACAATGGTCAAATAAATGAGGGTACATCAATACTGGGGGATACCCAGTAGTCATTACAAAGACTAGCCATCCAGAAAGAAAAACTGGCAACAAAATACTTCTAAGACATATAAAGTGTGAAGAATGAGTTGCAGAGAATATGGGTATTTCTCTGTGTATGAGAAAACTCCCAAACTATGTTCAGACTGACTGAAAACTAGTGCAGACTGACTGAAAGTCAGGGAATAAGATATTGAATGAGATAAAATGTGTAAAGCATTAAATAAAATGCCCACAAACAGTAGTTACCTCTGTCACTATTGTAGAGTTCCTTTGGGGTGAGGCTGTGTTTCAATCTTTGTAGCTCTAGCTGCTGGCACACCAGAGTGAAAGAAAATTACTCAATGAAATGACCTAATCAGTAATCAACTGTTGAGTCAGGAAATAAGAGCACTAAAGTGAATCACAAAGAGTCTAATGTATTGTTTGGAATGTGTTGAATGTAAGGGAGGAAGCATTGTCCTTTGGGAAGAAACAGGACTGAGAGTCATGAGGCCCAGATTCCAGATGAGTGTTTCTTAAAGTAGTCCCAGGACCACCAGCAGCCACATCTCCCAGGTGGCTTATAAATCACTAAGATTCCTGGGTCACACCCCTGATCTGAATCAGAGTCTTTGGAATTGTGACACAAGAAGCTGCTTTGTGCATGATTTCTTTTATTGAGATATACTGAAGGAATAGGAATTGTAGCTATTTAAGGTGTATGACTCAATGTCTTTATACATGTGTACACTGAAATGATCACCACCATGGTCAAGCTAATTAACATATCCCTCACCTATTGAAGTTACCATTGTCTTCTTTCCCTTTTTCCTTTCTGCCTTTCTCCCTCCCCTTCTTCCATTCTTTTTTCCCTTCTTCCTCCCTCCCTCCCTCCCCTCCCCCCACCTCTTTCCCTCTCTTCCTTCCTTCCTTTTTTCCTTCTTTCTTTTTTTGTGGTGTGAATACTTGAGATCTATCATCTTAGCAAATGAAGGAGGACACAGGTAAATGGATTGGAAGACTTCACCTTGCTAAAATGTCCATACCATGTAAAGTGACCTCCAGATTCAATGTAATCACTATCAAAATCCAAATGGCATTATTTACAGAAATAGAACTTTTTTTTCAAAATTCGTAAAGAACCACGAAATACTACCCCTTATGGCCAAAGCAATATTGAGCAAGTAGAATCCAGCTGCAGGTATTGTATTTCCTGACTCCAAAACACATGGCAAAGCTATCATGACCAAAACTATATAGTGCTGTTGCTTAAATGTATAGCCATAAAGACCAATGAGACAGTATAGAAAGCCCAGGAATTCGTGCATTCTTGTTAACTTATCTTCAACAAGAGTGACATGAAAAAAGAGTCAGAAAAATGGTTTCCTCAGTAAATGGTGCTGGGAAAATTTCATATCCACATTCAGACGAATAAAATTGAACCTTAAACTGTACACAAAGAGCAACTCAAACATAGTAGAGACTTAAATGTAAGACTCAAAACTGTAAAATTACCAGAAGAAAATAGGACAAAAGCTTCCTGATGTTGGCCTTGGCAATGATTTTTTGGATTATGACACCAAAAGTATAAACAACAAAAGCAAATAGATGGGATTGCATCAAACTGCACATCTCCACAGCAAGGGAGCAACCAGCAGAGTGAAGGCAGCCCTGCGCTGGCATATACTTGCAAGCCATTTGTCTCCCAAGGGGTTAATCTAATTTTTATCCACAGACATAAGCTTAAGAATGGCTGGTTTTGCTCTTGTCCTGACTCCCTGTTTGACTTTGGGCAGATCATGACCTTTCTAGAATATACTCCTTCTCTACAATGTAGGGTCTGGATTTCAAATGTTCCCTTAAGTTTTCAAATTCCATACCCATGACTAATCCAATCCCCTGACTTTGGGTATCCTATACATAAGCCATAGAAGATGGACGATGCTAACCTGGTTTGAGCTCCTTGGGTTCCTGGGCTATCATTTGGACACCTTTCAAATTCAGAAGCTGCTTGTGATTGGCCCTTGGTTCTTTATTCTTTAATTACTAAAACCAACTAGCAAGGGCACTGAGCCTTGGTTCTAAATAATTAAAATATAATTCTAATATTTAATACATGTGTGTTATAATAAATGCAGTATGATAACATAAATAACTATAACAAATAATAAAAGAACTACATTCTCTCCCCCTCCCCCCAACACACACACATACACAAAAGGAAAAATAGCTTAAAGACTTTGGAACAGATACAGAAAACACTGTTTAGGAAAAGATTACTGAAGAATGTCAATAAAATGTTCCTCTATGGCCTTGGGTATGGCCAGAATAAGAAGCATGTAGTCTGTCATCTTTGTGGGAACTGGAAGCCAGGAAAGCAGGTGGCCAAGAGGAAAAGGGGGACCTAGCATGTTTTCATTGTAGCAGGATGAAAAATGGCAACTCTTCAATAAACCCCAGAGGTTGTTAGAAGGCAATACCCAAGACAAATTCACCCCTCCTTTGGTCTCCAGACAGAGGATAGTTTCTCAGAGTCAAGAAGAAACAGTTCTAAGTCTTAATAAGAATGTTCTGTAAAGAGATTTCTACCACAGGAAAGATAAAAGAGGGGCCATACCAAAAGCAAAAACCAGAGTCAAATATTCTTTCAAAAACACCTTGAAATAGGCTCATAAAAGCAAGATTATTGATGCTATGCAGAGTCAACAGTTTGGGACTGAAAAATTCCTTGGGTCTAGGACACTGCCTGGCACATAGTTAAGTATCAAATAAATATTCATGAAGTGAACACAAAGCCTGGATTTGTCTTCTCCACCCCACTTACTAAGTGCACAGTTTTGCAAAACTTCCTTGGTTCCTCAGAGCCCCAATTTCCTTATCTATAAAATTGGGATACTAATGAGATCTATTTCACAAGGTTATTGGAGCCATTGAATGAAATAATGCATGTGAAAGTGACTAGTCTTGTCACTAGCCTCATTAAGCATTCGGTCAACATTTAAAAGAAGACATTTCTTTTTGCGATGGTATAGGGTGATAGTCCTTTGAGCCTTTTTTGTCTTCCTTGTAAAGCCTGATAAAGTCGAGTGTGATTTAGGACTGTCCCGGAGGCAATGCTTTTAGAATTCACCAATTGTCTTAATTTTAGTGTTTTTATGATATTCATCTGAGCTCTATATTCCCTTTAGTAATTAAAACCAAATCACAAAACAGGCAATATGAGTCTTTTTTAAAAAAAAAAACAACAAAAAAAAAAACAACAGCCTCTGAAGATTCTTTCAGAAACACCTTGAAATAGACTCATGAAGTTAGGCTAAGATCATTGATGCTTACACAGGGAAAATAGTTTGGGACTGGACAGATCCAGGACACTGCCCAGCATGTAGTAAGTATCAAATAAATTTTGCACAAAATGAACACAAGATCCAACCATAGCTAAAGTGGAAACAAATTTTTAAGCATTATAGGACATGATGGTAGAAATGGAGGCGTTAAACCCCAACATTAAATGGAAATCAGAATTAAGCAAGTTACCTAGAAGTAAGCTTCCTCTTCCCAGTCTCCTAGATTGCTGGAGTTAGACATTCACCAACCTTCTACCAGAAACATGCTGAGGTTTGAAAGTGTCCCCTCCAGATTCCAGACATTGCCAGAGTAGTAGTATTATGAGGGGAACCCTTATAAGATGATTAGGCCATCCCTCCTGGATAGAATTAGGGCCCTTTTAGAGGAGGTTTTATACTTCATGTGCTCTTTTGCTCTGCTACATTCTGCCTTGTGAGCATGCTTGGTTCTCCCACTCTGGAGAAGACTGCTCTTGCCAGACAACCAAACCCTCTGGTGCCTTGATCTTGTGCTTCCCAATCTCCAAAACCGGGAGGAGTACCTTTCTACTTGTTTGTAAGCTCTGCAGTCTGTGGTTTCGTAACAGCAGTGCAAAGCAGACTGAGACACTTCCATTCAGTCACCTCAAAAATATAGAGCTTTCCTTGTAAAAATTTCTAAGGGAGAAAGTTAAAATTCCTTAAGTTACAGCTGCCACATTTGGAATCCGTGGGAGCCAGGAGCAGGGGACCGACCAGAAGCTCTTCGATTTGGTCTCTCTCTCTTTCCTACTGGCCCTGACTCTACGTCCTGTCAGTCTCACTTCTGTTCCTTCCATGCACTTTCACTCTCGCTCATGAGGCAGACACTTGTGCCTTATCTTGTGCCCTCCGTGTAAGCAGGTCTCACGCATTTCTTGCTTATTGGTATGTGCCCAGCCTTTGCACAGCGCTGAGCATACAGAAGTACAGAAAAAAAAATATTTGTTAAATAAATTGTATATTAGCTGAGAAAACACAGGGGATTCCATATTCCATATAAAAGAACAACTATTGTTTTACCTCTACAAAAATCCCCTGCCATTCCTACTGTTTCCCACTGTTTTCTTTCGCCAGGCATACATTTATTATTATGTATTTCATGCATTTATCTGTTTGCTTCCTTCTGAGCTGCGAGAGCCTCAAGAATGAGGAAAATGTCTTCCTCCTCTGCATCCTCCCACTGAGGGCCACTTCAAGGCTCCACTCAGAGCGGTGGTGATTCATCAAGCATGGTAGACTGTCTCAGAACCAACTTGATGGGGTACAGCTCACTCTGGATGTCCCAGGGGAGAAGGGACCAAGTGTCACACCTCCTGGCCCCTAGAGCAATGCCTGAGGCATTAAAGGACAGTCACTCAATATTGACTGGGGAAGAGAGAGAAGCACTATGAATAAATGAAATTCAAAATAAAAATCCAAATGTTTCAATGAAGTCAAACATGCAGCAAAATGAATGAATGTGCTTTTCTAGTCATCTTACCCTGAATTCATTCAACAAGTACTTATGGAATGTCTCCTTTGCACCAGTCATTATACTCGGGAACAGTAACGTGAACAGTGACTTGAGAAAAGAGGTCTGCATGGAATTCTCACTCCAGTGGGGAAGGTGGGTGATGCCCAAGTGATTGCCAGCATGGACACTACCAATGGGCAAGGAGAGAATACCACCTCTCACGGAGATGCTGAGGAAGCACGGAGTAGACAGCGGATGGACAGGGAAAGAGAAGGAAAGAGAGACTAAAGAATATTCAACGAAACTCATCTGATCCTGCAGCAAGAAACTTCTTACAAAGACCAATGGATCTAGGATATTAGTCACTCTTCAAACTAATGGTTTAATGTGTTGGAAAATTTTGGTGTAGCAAACAGACATCTTCTGTGCATAGTCATATTGACAACCATCAGTCCAAATCCCTCAACATACTCATTTGACTGACTCATTTGACAGACTCAAATGCCCGTGATTGGATTTAGTCTGACCTCTCTGACCTTGGCATCACACATAAGGTATTTTCATATGTCTTAACATGTATAAGAAAGTGGGGAGCTTTGGTTTTTGAGATAGGAGAGGCCGTGAGATCACATATGAGGATGTGCATATGAGTGTCTCTTTGTGTTAGCTTGTAAACAAAAGGGGTGTGTGGAAACAAGAAAGCAAATCTTCAAACAGAATGATTCTTCTCAGTAAGCAGGCCTTTTCATCCTGTACGTCAGAATTTTCTCTCTGATGAGGGTCACCATGAAGAAACACAGTGGCAGACAACCAAGGGTTCTGAACCCAGTCCCACCAGGTGGTCGTTCAGGACAAGTGGCTTAACTTTCTCATACTCTTTCCCATCTGAAATCCATTAAGTTGGAAAGCAAGTAAAGTTACCTGCCACTCATAAGTGCCCAATATATGTGGATTATGTTTTCTCATTTCTTAATAGAAAGACAAGATAAGAAATACCAGTGCTGTGTTTGTATTTGCCATGAGACACACATCAGTACTACAGTGTGGAGAAAACACTTGCAGTAGAGGAAAGAAGAATGACACAGCCCCTTTAGGGGACCATGTCCTTGCTTCACTCTTGTTTGTCCTTGTGACCTCCCTGTGCTTCTTGCACATGACCACTTACTCCTGGATGCCAGTGCCCAGTTCAGTGATGGCTCAAGAGGAAGGTGGCAGCTATAGGCAACTCTCCTAGTTCACGGCCATTCTTCCTCACCCTAACTTTTCAGGTGAGTCCTGCCACTGGTACAAGAGGTTCCGGGGACTTCTGGAACACACACTGCTGCCCTGACTTGATCTGATATCCCTGAGCCAGGTAAGCTGATGCCATTCTGATTTTGCTTGTGATTTCAATTACAAAAGGCAAGATTGGAAGAAAGAGAAAAGGTATACATCCAAAAGGCTGCTGTGGGCTTCTAGAGAATTGTTCTATTTGAATGGAGGTAATTGCAAACTCAACTGCTAACAAACTAAGCAGCAATTTACACACACTCACAAAGGCTCATTTGAAAGCTTCACAACTCATATTCTCTAAAATTTCTACTTTTCATAGAAAACAGATATAGAAGGCACTTTCTTTTAGTGGTTTGTCAGTCAACTGAGCCTCAGAAATATGTTCATAAACACATTACATGGGGAACTACTGCATTTTCTTTATTGGCATATTATAAATAAAATATAAATAATGTTACTTTTACTATAACATAAATATATCATGATTCCATCTATCCAATAAATATTTATTTGGTCAATTCAGTGGATTAGACAATGAACTAGATCAACAGAAATGCACACATGGAAAGAATTATTATATTCCCTTGAATATTATTTACTGATATAGTTGAGATACAGATTTTATAGTGAAACCTGCTGTTATGTTTTTTCAGCACATCACATTTAGCTTATTTCACAAACTTAAATTTTTCATTCTTAATGCATTCTCTCTTCAAAAAAAATTGTTTTTAGCCAATCTCACTGAAGTATCCTCTGTAAAGAAAATGGGATTCCCTATTTAAGATGATTTTACACTTGCTATGGAAATTTTGATTCAAAAAGAGTCTCAGATTGGATATTCTTTGCCTGAAACCCAAGTAGAAAGGAAGCACATTAATAGCAAGATGATGAATGTCCTCAAATAAAGCCATCCTTTCTCATAGTTTCTAAGACAAGTTATGTTTGCAGAGCTGTTTGAAGAAATGAATGGGGTTTGGGGACTGGGAATGTATCTCAGTGGTGCAGCACTTGCCTAGCATGCATGAGACCCTGGGTTCAAACCTTAGCACTGGAAAGAGAGAGAGGGAGGGAGAGAGAGAGAGAAGGATGAATGGACAATAAGAGTAAGATAGTGATGTTCTCATGCATACATCCCTGATTAAGTTAGAGTTTCTTTTTCATTCATCCTAAGCAAGTATCTATGAGTACTTAACTACCTGTTAGGAAAAGAAGAAGGTTATTAAAAATAAAGTTAAAAATGTCCCTAGCTAAACATGTATGTATAAAATATGTTTTTAAAAAAACTAAATAATTATAGAATAGTATAAAATATAGTATAAAAACTAATTCTTATAGAATGGGACGCCAGGAGTCTAGTGCCAGTTATTATCACTTTTTTTGCCCAAAAGAGGTAGATGGAAGGATGGGATTATGGCATTTCTTAAGAGTGGTTGTTAAAAAAATATTGATGCTTATGAGGAATATGCAATAGTAGCTAATAACTCAGCATATATACCAAGGCAGGAGAAAATGCAAAGATACAGAAAGGAAGAACACAGCACTGAGCATCAGCCTACATGCTCCAGGGACATGAGTTCCAAGTAACTACTACCACTACTAACTACTGTTTATAGAATGCTTCCCAAATTCCAGGAACAGCAGAAGATATCTCTCTCTCTCTCTCTCTCTTTCTCTCTCTCTCTCTCTCTCTCTCTCTCTCTCTATCTATATATATATATATATATATAAAATATGTATATATATGTATTATATATATAAAAATATTCTCATTTAATTTCCATAGTAGCATAATGAAACAGGTAATCTTTCTTCCTATTTTATCAATTTTCTAAAGAAGGATGTCTGACAAAGAAGAATGACACAGTGAGGAAACCAGAGCCAGGATCCAAGCCAGGATCAACAGACTGACTCCAATGCTCGGCCTATGTTGCTAACCTCGGATGGAGTTCAGCCTAACATTCAAGGCAGGAAATGGCTGAAAGAAAACAAAGTGATCACCAAAATAGGGATTCTTACTTTTTGTTGAATCTTAGACTCCTATCACAACTCTATGAAAGCTATAATTCCTCTCCTTGGAAAAAAGCCTATATGTTCACTATTTTGTGTGTGAATGTTTTGGAGATTTTCAAACTTCTTAAAACTAAAGCTATGAATCTTTGGCCTGAAGGTTGTTACTCAAGGACTCCAGATCACAGAGAGGACTTGACTGGGGCGTTGTGCATAGAAATGTCTCCTTAGCCCAAACAATCCAGCTGACACAAAGTCTCTAATATAAGCAAGTATTTAAAATCATAGATTTGATCCATAACAGGATTAGTCAAAATGGAGATCCCAAATTGTGAAGATATTGTTAAAGAATACAAATTCCAACCTGATTCTTGCAGTATCCTTTAGAGAGCCCACGGTTGTATCTAAGTT
Organism: Ictidomys tridecemlineatus; assembly: GCF_052094955.1. Classification (NCBI taxonomy): domain Eukaryota; kingdom Metazoa; phylum Chordata; class Mammalia; order Rodentia; family Sciuridae; genus Ictidomys; species Ictidomys tridecemlineatus. Next base: position 105,094,221 of record NC_135480.1, read on the forward strand.
AGGAGGAAGAAAGGTTGCTAGAATCATAGCACCCTACAGTAAGGCTATGCACCTTGGTCATGACCTTGAGGCCAAAGGAATTGGCTCAGACAGTCCCAAACTGAGTAGCCATTTCACAGACAGCCCACAGCCCAGCAGGTCACTGCTCTCTAACTCTGTCATCATGACACTGCCATCTGCAGCAACTGAGCTGAGATTGCTCAAGACCAAATTTATCACACCCAACATTCCATTCTTACATAAGAATCACCTGCCGCTGGTGCATAAATTTCAGCACCTAGCAGAGCCAAGGGTAATCAAGATTTAAAAGGAAGGGGCCTGAATAAATATCAAGCAGATTTCCTCTCTGTGGGGCTGAGTTCTGAAAAATCTTTGTGCCCTCACATGCACCTCGAAGGAGACTGTCATTTTTCGACTTTCTGTCTGCATTGTTATTGCGGGGAGTGGGGGCAGGGCAGATGATGCTGTATGAGCCACAGGCAATCTGTCTTCTTGGAGGTTCTGTTCAAGCTATGACCTCGGTTCTCTCCAGTTTATGTCTCTCCTCACAAATTTCAGTTTGCTCTCATCACCAACTAAATTAACCATAAAGCAAAGCCTTCTCTCACATTACTGAAGCCCAAGAGGAATCAGTCCAAGCCTGGAGCTGGGCCTCTCTGTACTAAAGGCAGTGGCTAGCCTAAGGGGAAATGTAGGAATGGCCCTCACATCCCTGTTTATAAAGCACTTTGGGTTGCCTAGAAGATTCCCATTGCTTGAGACTTCAGAGCGGAGGTACAAGTGTTTGCTGAAAGCTACAGAAGGAGGTAGCATTGTTTAAGGAGTGATAGGATTGAGATAACCATTGGTGGTAGAGAGGGCATAGGGAAGAGGGTTTCACCTCCACCAGAAAAAGGGCCAAGAAAATTACCTACAGCTCTGTTTGGTGCAATTTGGGAAGATGATATTAGGCTTAACAAATATCTGAAAAGGCTTGACTCTATGACCTTGGCCAGTTTCCTCCTCCGAGTTTCCATTTGTATGATGTAGGAATAGAGGGAAGCTTCTTCCTGCACCAGCATGCCAAGATGGAAGGTGGAAGAAAAGGCCTTTGAAGCCAACATAATTACTCCTCTGTCCAGGGAAATATAAACAACAATAACTGCAACAGCCTTCAGCTCTGCTTTTTGAATGAGTTCTTTGCTTCTGTCTGAGAGGTAAAGTAGTTCATTCCTCGGGGAAAAGTTGAATGTGGAATGGCGGGCCATGCCCTGCTCACTTTAGTTTCGTGATGTCACACTGAATCATTAGTAATACAAAGAACATTCAATAAAATTTCACTAAGTCTCCAGCATGTGCCTAGGGCTGCAGTAGGTCCTGTAGGGTAGATAAAGAAAAGTGTGCGACATGTTCAGAGGGTCTTCAAGCCCCTTAACATTTTCTCAGAGGTTTACACGTTCTGTTTTTAAAAGCCAAGCACAAAATGAGCTATTATGTTTTAAAGGTCTGTTTTTTTAAAAATAAATATTACTTCTGTCTACTAATAGGAGTCGGCGAGTTTGATCAAAAATTGGCTTGTTTTTATGCTCTTACTAGTACATTCTGCACATGTTTTATTTATCTTTGCTATGCGTGTCTATGAGACGCTCTGCTTTGGCATTTATAGGGCATACATTGGCTTGGATTCTGGTTAGATGCCTCTAGGTAAAGCACAAATAAGTCAATCAAGAAACTTTTGAATTTTCAAACAAATGCATGCTTATACATTTTGAAGTTCCACTCCAGTGCAATCACTGTATGACATGAAAGCAAACTAAAGGAATTGTTTTTTTGGAAGCTGTCCTAATTCCTAAGTGTGCTCATTGGTTAATAGTTCTGCACATCCTTGGAATACCAAATGCTACCTCAAGCTAATTCCCAGTGACCTGCTGTTATTCTTTGGTGTACACTTATTTTTATGCCAAGTAGATAGATGGTCAGTAATGTCATCTTCCCAGAATACTTTGTTTCACTTTGAAGTTTTCTAAGACAAAGCACTTATCAGTTTGTTGTAAGTGACAGTCACTTCCAGAATATACCTTGAGTACAAAACAGAACTTTTCTGGTTGTAAAAATGATCCAAATGAGGTCTCTCTTTCCAATGCAATCTGTCTTCATTATTACCTGAATGCGCTTGTCCTAAAGGTTCTGTATGAATATATTTGTGTAATTTCCATTACATTATGACACATAGAATAGCTATTCATAGGATTTTCTGGTCACATTCCATATTTCTAAGAAGTTTTCTTCCAATAATTTAAAGAACTATTTTTGAACCTTAGGTATTCAGAATTGACTATACTCTTCAATTCATGAAATATCAAGGCATGTTGGGTCTATGGTGAACAATAAGAATAGCATGTATTTAGGATGACCAACCCCCTTGGACTTTCCCAGGATATAATACTTGCCATATGAATTCTCCAGGCAAATACAGAATAACCCCATCATCCCAAATATATGATAATTCCCCATTTATAAGGACCACACATTTCAGTACCTAGCAGAGCCTAGAATCACTTTGTTAGGTAAACAGAGCGCAGCATTTTGCTCCTCTCTACTGTAGTTTCCCCAAATACAAATTAGAGATATGGGACTGAGTCCTCTGGGGTCCAACAAGACCCTGTTTACAACTAGACAGGTCCCTACAACTTCTTCTACACCTTAATTTCACATTGAACTTGAAGAAAACCCATGTCATCATTTGCCTGTTGGTGCACTACCATTCCAAAGTGCTAGCTTGAAATAACACAGGCAGCAGTGAATGGGGTCTTTGTCCTCGTCACATGTTATTCAGGAAGAGCAACATTGCCACTTTGTGATTTGAAGGAGTAGAGTGACTGAGATGTTATAATTGTCATAGTTTTCAAAAGCAGAGGAAACAGGTATAACTTCTGTTTATCCTTCTAATTTCTTTAAGGAGAAAGAAAAGTCACAGTTCTTGGTTTTTTCTATCTTTAGCTATGCTTCTAGCTCTATGCTGAAACTTTCCTAAACCTCTCTAGTTCTAAACTGGCCTTTGAGGACGTGGATGAACAACTTTTTTCACTACTGAGAAGGGTTCAGGGTGGGGAAGTAAACCCTTCATATATTTGCACACAGATATTTTCATAATAAATTCGTAATGGAAATCCAGCAGATACACTAACTATCCCTCATCCTGACTGCTTCTATTTTATGAAACAAGTCAACTTAAATAAACCTCAGGAAAAATGACCAGGTGAACATTTTTTAAACCACAATATGGTAAAAGCTAACATTTACCAGGGGTTTACTGTGTACCTTAGTGCTGGATTTGGGCCATTAAACTTCACAATAATAATTCCTTGAAGAAACAACTATTGCTCCCATTTCACAGGAAAGAAAATTGAGGCTGAGGGCGGTTAATTAATTCACCACTACACACTTGGTAAGGTTGGAGTTTGGATTTAAGCCCATGCAATTTGATTCTAAAATCAGTGCTTATAGCCACCTGCCACATTAAATAATAAAAGCAGCTAGCTGGTGTCCCTGTACAAACAGGACCCCAATGTCTAAGTGCTGAGAAAGCTCTTTGTTAGAGCAGACCTAAGGCTGACCAGAACACACGTGCCTGTGAAGCACAACACGTGTGTCTGTCTACCTATTTAGGTCAAAAGGTACAGGCTTTCTGGCCGTAGGTATTAAAGGATCTGAAGAAAGAGATTGTAATCTGTTGATTAATTCAGAAGTAAGATATATTGTCCTGCCAATCTGCTATGTTATTTCTTCAGTACTTCTATTGCCCTTCCTGAAAAATGCAGATGATATTTCCTAGGTGTCTATGAGAAATGTCTGGGTAAAATAATGGAAAAGAACAATGCAAACTGTAAAGTGCTTTAAAACAATTATCCCATATGTTAAGCCATTTCCAAAATAGCAATTTCTTCAAATGCCCTTGCAAAGCAAATGAGACACAGCTGCTAGAATGCTCTGCAAGGAGACGGAAATCCAGCTCTTTCAAACATTCAAGGGGAAAATACACACCGTAAAATTGCCCCAAAGATGAATTTTGCAAGAAGCATAGAAGTGTCATCAAAATTTTCAGTGGTTAATTCTAAAAGAGTGCCTGCATTGCAAAGATCAAATGAGGTAGTTCTTCAACAAAGAAACTTGAGGAAATACTCTTCAATGACCCTTGCATAAAAGTTAGAAATATAAATGACACTCACCTAATGAGCAGGAGTGAGGAAACCAAGTTTACTGGCTCTTCTCCACTTTTTCCAAAGACAAGTCTGTTGGGGAAAAAAATAAGGAGGCTGTTTAAAAAAAAGAAGAAGAAGAAAGAAAGAAAGAAAGAAAGAGAAAAGGAAGAAAGGAAGGAAGGAAGAAAAAAGAAAATCAAAGAAAGGATGAGGTGTCCATGGAATGCTGCGAGGCTTTGGGAGTGACTCAGCACTTGCCAAGGGGCAGTGACAATTAAGAGTTTGTTGAAAGAACTCTAATAAAACTCAGCATTCCCTGTAATCTCAGAACAAGATTGCACCACTAAAGAAAATGTACAGCCCTGCGTTTGGGGGGCTGTGGTGTGACAGAAGTTGCTTGGGGGTGATGGAACTTGGGGATGAGTCACAAACTCCTCAGATGGAGTTGCCGGAAGCGGCAGGAAGCTGGTTGGGTCTCTGCCCTCTTCCTGGTGTCTCTCCCTCTCTCGAGGGATTTCTGCCCTTTTACAATAAGCCAAAGGGAACAGCGAGCTGGCCAATGGGCAATGAGAAATTGTGGAACAAGCAAAACTTCACAGTCACTTGTAGCATAAAGAATAACACGTATACATTGTATAAACAAATCCCAAGATGGAGAGGAGGAAAGATGTTGGCTGAATCTCTGGGCCCTGGAGAATCATTAGTGCAGATGCCTGTCTCTGGATGGAGGAGCAGTTAGGTTATCCAAGATGGATGCTAAGCAGATTTTTTTAAATTCTTTGGGGAGGAAGAAAATCACAGTTCTTCTTAGTAGCTAATTTCTATCTTTAGCTACTCTTTTAGATCTTAAGTTCTGTTCTGAAATGTCCCTAAACCTCTCCTGTTCTAAACTGGTCTTTGAGGACATAAATGAACAACTTTTTCACTGTTGAAAAGTGTGTGTGTGGCCAGGGGTAGACGTGCGGTGGTTTGGGTGAGTTAACCTTTCATATATTTGTACATAGATATTTTCATAATAAACTCATATAATGGAAACTTAGGTGTTGATTTTCTCCCTTTCCTTCCTGAAAACTCCCCATTCCACCCTACCCCTGTCCCAGGTTATAGAAAGGAAAGGAAAAAAAAATGTATGCCCTGATATCATTTTTTCTATTTCAGGGGGCCAAGTACAGGCTGAGCGAAGAATTTATCTTTTCACATCTTAAGGCAAAAGAAAAAAAAAATTAAAAAAATAAAAAAACATCAATAAAAGGATTAAGAATTAGAGATTTGCCATTTCTCTTAGGTTTTCAAAATGCTTGCGTTGATTTTCTTGTTCTAGAATAAATTCAGGTGTAAAACAAAATTGTTTAAATTGTACTGCCCCCCCCCCCAATCTGTTCTTCATTCATAAATGAAGCTGCTCAGTGCTTAGAACTGATTGCCATAAACAAAAGGGGTATAAAAATTTCCAAAGAACGATCAACACCAAGCTTCTATAATGTGGCTCTCCCCTTTCAAAAAAAGAGAAAGTTATTCTTGTAATTGATATTCTTCTTTTAAGTAGAAAAGAATTAGATTGTGTTGAACTCTCTCTCTTTCTCTGTGTCTATGTGTCTGTCTCTCTCTGTCTCTATTTCTCTCTTTCTGAATCTCTCTGCCCTTCCATTTTGGAGTTTCTGTCGGAAGAAGGAAGGAATGCTCTGTTTTTAATCAATCAGAACAGTACTAATTTGAATTTGAAACATTCAGGTTCCAAGGAAACTAAACTTCAGTCTTATGGAATGGGAAGAGCCTTCCCTTTTATCAGACAAAAAGTGTGCTTTTCCTTTCGTCCTTGACCTATGTCAGTACCAAAAAAATGAGCCATCCGTCTGCACATGCATGTTCAGAAGCAGGAGCTGAGTCCCATGACCAAGAGCAAAGTAAGCCGACTCCTTGATTCTGACCAAGCCAGTAACTTGCATTTGAGTTAGGGTTGGATTTAGATGAGCAATTCAATAACTGTATAGTGAAAGGAAGACTAGGGGCTTAGGAATCAAATCCCACAGTGACCTTGGTAAGGATTTTGCTCTTTTATGGGCAGCTTAGTAGATAGGGTCAGTCTTTTAATTTACTTAACAATTTGCAGAGAGCTTTCCCTTTGTAACACTTAATCGTTTCTCCTCAACTCAATTTCTTCATCCATACAATTGGGTTAATACAACTTCTTGTACAGGGCTATCATAAGACCTAAATAAAATGTGTATATAATAAGATGCTTACTCTAGTGCCTGGCACATAAGAGCTTAATGATTGTTTCTCGTCCACCTTGCCCTTATGTGGTTCTGCCGTTAAACCTTGGTTCTCAATAGTGTCATATTGGCTATAGTCCCCTTCTCTCCTGCCCACCCCCCAAAAACAAACATAGCTAGCTGAAAACAGCCCACTAATTTTGACAACCTTATTGGTCTTTCCAAAGGAACCTTGTCACTTTATACCTATTGTAACAATTTATTGGACATTTAGCATGAGCCATAAATTGTGATAAGTGTTTTACATGGATAATCTCATTTCATTTCCCCTACCACCTTAAGAGTTCAATATTATGGTGATTCCCCTTTTGCTTTAAACTAACTTGACCACCACTGTGAAGGAATTCCAAACGTATTTTTAAATATCTATCTTTTATGTTTTATTATTGCAATGGACTGAAGGTTGTGCCTATCTGAACTCCATTTATTGAAATATTAAACCTCAAAGTGATGGCATGAGGAGGTGGAAGCTTTGAGGGAAAGCTAGGTCAAGAGGGTGGAGCCCTCCTGAATGGGAATAGTGTGGTTATGAACAGAACCTGAGAGAGTTCTCTTGCCCTCTTTCCACCACGGAGGATACAGTAACAAGTGGAGAGTATGTGACCCAGAAGAGGGCTCTAACCAAATGTGACTCAGGTGAAACCCTGATTTGGGGTTTCCAGACTCCAGAACCATGAGAAATAAATTACTATTGCTTATCAACCACCCAGTTCACAGCATTTTGTTCTAGTAGCTCAAACTAAGACAAGTATCGTCATGGCAAAGCATTCATGCAGTGGCTTCCTGAGTTGTGTTTTATAAATTTTGTTCCAGGATAATTTCAATCCTCCAAAAGTGTGATTTGGCTGTTGTTGTTTGCTTTGTTTTGCCCCAGAGAAGAAGGAATTTAGATTAAGGGGTCCTCTATCTCTCTCTTAAATCACACGGGTCCTTCCTATCTCTGATTTAAGTTTAGAAACTTGTCATGAATAGACAAAACTCCTATTTATGACTCTTGAAGAACTGCAGCCAATTACTACACAGTGCCAAACTGGCAACCCTGAGAAGATGGTAATGATCACCAGACTCCTTGAGAGGAAGAGCAAGGACAGCTGAAGTAATGTTCTCATGGAAAGTTCACACATTGAACAACTAGAATGGTACAGACGCTGGTTCACATAGAATTGGAAAGTCAAAACTTTCCCTATAAATACTCCTTATTGTGAATAAACTTGAAGGTTAGGGGAGCAGTGAAGCACATCTACCCGAGATAGAGAAACATTCACCAGGAAGGGTCTTAAGTTGAACAGACATGAGATTCCCATTTCAGAACCTCAGTCAAGTGGTTCCTTTAAAAAATTCCTGAAATGGAACATTATGGCATACTTTCTATATTATGCTTGGCTTCGCTTTATTTTTTTAATAAATATTTGTTCAGGCATATGCTTGGCCCTTATTTTCTTTTGATCAATTTTTGAGATTTTAGGAGATAATGTTTCCTACTTCTAGGGAAACTGAAGGAATCAAAAGGGATTTTATACATGGTCTCACCATTACATCTAAATTCCCCACCAGCAGTATCAGTACCTTAGACATGTCAGTTACTATCAATGAAAATATCCTATCTCCTCTCCAAAGCCAAATCTTCCCCTTGGACACTAGACACTTTCATTATTTGCCAACCCGACAAAATTGCTTAAGGAACTCTTTCTATCTTTTCTAAAACATTAATCTGTTCCTCTCTTTTAGAACATTCCCATAAGCATGCAATCATATAGTAATTTGTCCTAGCCAAAACAACAACAAAAAAGCAGATCCCCTAGCTTGGCCCTCCCTTTCCCACTTGTTTCCGTCCCATTTCTTTGCTTCTTTTTGCAGGAAACTCAAGAGTTGGCCTTTTTTCAGTTTTCATTTCCTTGCAAACATTCTCTCCTAAGCTACTTAAACCTGTTACAGTTGCTGTTACAGTCACTTTTGTTCTTGCTCAGGTCACCCGTGATGCCCAGTTGTGAAATTTAATGAACCATTTGCAGTCTTGCTCTTACCAGATTTATTGGGAGCATTCGACACTGTTTTTCAAGTCCCTCTACTTGATATACTTCTTTATCTTGGGTTTTAGGGTACTGAGCCCTCCTAGTTTTCCTTCTACCTCAATGATATCTCTTTGGTGTCCCTGATGATGGTTTCTTTCTTTTTTCTTGCCTTTTTAATGCCAGGGAAGCCCAGGGCTGAGAGTCCCTGTCTTCTTCTCTTTATTATCTACAGCCATGCATTTGATAATCCTATCTAGCCTCACAGTTTGTAAAGCCAACATACTGATGACTCCGAAATCTCCATTTAGTTCCCCTCAACACACAGTTTTTCTTACAAGCCTCACCTACACATGATTCACAACCAACTTGACCTCTACAATCAGGTGTCTAATGGTCATTTCATATTCAGTGTGTTCAAAACCCAAAATCCCAGAATTCCTACAAACCTGCTCTCCCTATAGCCATCTCCATCAACACAAATGTCATCTTTCCAGTTGTCAAATCCAAAACTCATTTTTTCACTCATACTCTACATGCAATCTGTCATGACATTCTGTTGAGTCATAAGTCCAAAACAAAACTGAAATCAAATGACTTTCTACTGCAACCACCATTGACCAACCCATAGGCTGAGCTACATCATCTACTGCTTTGGCTATTGGCATAGTATTCTAAGTAGCCTCTTAGTTTCTTACTCTTTCAGTCTAGTGTCAACATAATTTCCCAAGAGATCCTTCTTAAAAAGTCAACTCTTCCTCAACACCTTGCAGTGAATTCCATTCTACTCATATTAAACCCAAGTCCTTTTGCAGTGAACTATAAAATCTTATATGGTCTTCCCCTTGCCTCTCTGTTTTCTTTATGGCCTCATACTATCCCTAGCATTCTTTCCTTCAGCCACACTGACCCCTGCTCTTCCTTAATGGGCTAGCATATGCTTGTCATTGGACCTTTATACAGGCTGGATTCTCTGTCTGTGACATTCTCCCCCAGGTGTACACTTGTGGTCTCACCTCCTTCAGATCTTTGTTCAAATGATACCCCTATTTAAAATGGCAACTGTGCACACAACCCTCCCCTGCCAGCTAGCCCCTGCCATTTTGAACCTCACTATTCTGCTTTAATTTCCTTTTTCCCATAGTATTCTCTACCAGGAATATAATATATTGATTTATGTATTATGTTTATTGTGTGTCTTCCTTTGCTAGAATGTAGGTTCTGCAAGGGCAGGGACTGATGTCTGTCTGGGTCACATCTTTTCCTAAACCCCTACAATAGTGCTTTCATGTGAAGTTACGGAGTGCTGAGCTGAATTGAATGAAATGAAATGGGCTTCCAAAGAAAGAATGTGAATTGAGAGCATTGTGCCTGTATAAAATAAGAACTTAACTTAAAACAGCTTCATAGAGGATTATTTTCCAGTATCTAATTAGATTATAAAGCAAGAAGCCAGGACACCTGAATACATGCCCATTCATTGGCAAAGAGATGACAACCTAAAATGACAACCTGGAAGAAAATGGAGATAGAGCTTCCCTCATTTTTTTTTATTTTAAAATTCAGTCAACATATTTTCAGATGACTCAAGAATATGTTTGGAATAGATTATACTAATGTATCCCACAAAGTCACAAAGACGTTGAAGGATTAATTTAAAAATGAAAACAAAAATAATTCTGACTTTTTCTAATGTTCATTGTAGTTCAACACAAACTCTGTGACCCATAGATGTCTGCCTGTGGTTTGTGCCACTGATATCTAAGTCCCATTTCATTAAAGTAGTTTCAAAAAGAGTAGCAGTCCACAGAAAGTTTATTTTTGCCAGCCTTAGAAATCTTAAGGAAAATTGAGTAGCAAGCACAATGTTCTCAATGTGTGACCACTGTACCTACAACATTAGTGCCACCTGGTAACGTGGTATAATAAAAAATTGTTTGGGCTCCATCCCACTCCAGACTTATATAAGAAACTTTGAGGATAGTACTCAGCCATCTGTGATTCTTCAAGTTCTCCAGGTGATTCTGGTGCCTACTCAGGTTTGTGAACGGTTGATAAAGCAAAATTGTTCATATGCAAGTTCACAACAACTTCTGTAACAAGGTAACACTAAAGTACAGACTTCTTTCATTGACAAATGCGACTTATTTGCTAGGTCATCCAGCACCTAATAATGAGTCAGTGGACTTCTCTCTTTAACTAACCTTTGTGAAATACTCTTTCTGGGCAATCTGCCTCAGATTAATGAGAAAGTGGAAGACTACTCCCATAGTCCAGAAGACTAATTTAACAATTTCACAATGCTCTGAGATGCTTGGCTCTAGGCTCTTCCTGCCGAGATTTATGAATCCAGATTTTAACAAACCATTTCTCAACATGTCTTCGAGCTGCAATTCCATTTCAACAGTGAAGATGACCACAGTGGAATGTGAACTCAGGGAAAAACATATGCTGGGAATTGTAGGAATCTGTCAAAAAATGACTTACTAATTAAAAATTTTTAGTCCAGAAGTAGGTCACCAAGATCCCCTTTGCTTTGATTATTCACACAAAACCTGTCAGTTTGTAAATTATTTACTTAATGGCTAAAGCATCCTCTTGTCTAAAACAGATTTTCCTTAAGGTGCAATCTCCTAGGGCTCTCACATTCCTCCTACTCCTTTTAAAGTAGGCAGGGATCTCATTTTACAGATGACATAGCAGAAGCATAGTGACCTAAGGCCATATTATTATGGACAAAGTCACAACCAAGTCTCAAATTCTTTAGATTTTCTTATAGGTGTCAATTCAATGTGATAAGCATGTATTAAACACCAATTCAGTGCCAACTCTTAGGGATAGGAATTTACAAATGTATGACACTGCTCCTGCCTTTAAAGAGCTCAATGTGAGGGACACTGTTACCCTGATGAATTAATGCCTGCCTTCATCTAACTTTGAACTCCAGTGATGCAATGATAGAAATAGTAATGATTATTAACTTATTTTTTATTTACAAATTTTTATTGGTGCATTATAATTATACATAATGATGGGATTTTTTGTTATTCATTCATACACACACACATAATATAACAATATAATTTGGCTAATATCACTCCTTAGCACTCCTCCCCATCCCATCTCTTTCTTCTACTGGTCTGCCTTTGATTTTCATGAGATCCCTGCCCCCCTCACAAGACCTTTCTTTTCCTTTTTCCTCTTTAGCTTTCACATATGACAAAAAACATAAGACCCTTGAACTTCTGAGTTTGACTTATTTCACATAACATAATGGTCTTGAGTTCTACCCATGTTCCTGCAAATGACATAATTCCATTTTTATGGCATAAAACTTCATTGTGTACATATGCTACATTTTCTTTATCCATTCATTCGTTGATGGAGACCCAAGGCTGGTTCCATAATTTGGCTATTGTGAATTGTGCTTCTATAAACATGGATAAGCATGTATCACTGTAGTATGATGATTTTAGTTCTTTAGGATAAATACCAAGGAGTTGTGTACCTGGGTCATGTGGTGGTTCTATGCCTAGTCTTTTGAGGAACCTACATAAAGAACCTAAAAAAGATTGAGGTTGTACTAATTGACAATCCCACCAACAGTGTAAAAGCATTCCTTACTCTCCACATCCTCCCAAGAGTACTGATTTCTGCATTGAAGAAGTCTTAGAGCGGCATGAATTGCATCACAAGGCCCTCACATTGAACACCCATCATTTAATCCAAGCACCAAGACGTAGGACATCATATGCTATTAATATTTAATAACAGAACAAAATGTAGGGATATAATGTGAAAAATGATAAATCTATAGAAAAACAATGGGAATTAGAGTCCAATGTCAAAAGGAATAAAAGCTAACTATGACCAAATTACATTTTATAATTAAACAACAACATGAAGTTTAGATGGCACAAAGACTTGTTGGAACTGGCCTGTACCCTCTCCCTTGTCCTGGTCCCTGAGTGTGAGATTGAGTTTGGAGGTCTACACTCTCAGAAAACTAGCAGGTCTGCTTAGAAAATGTTCAGGTTAAGTCAGGTTAAGTCAGTAACTTTATGTGACTGAGAACTGGAGACCAAGTTCAGGGCTCCTCTCTAACATATGCTGTCTTTCTAACCAAAGGTAAAATTTTGGTTATGGAGACAGGTAGAAGAAAACTAAAACAAAAACAAAAACCTCAGACAGGATGTTTTGAGGAAGTTAAAGTTTTCCATAAAGCAAGAAAAGTTATACAAATATGGCCATATTTATCCATTTAGTCAACACTTTAAGCACCTGTAATGTACTCTTAGTGACACTAAGTACTGGGGATACCCAAGTGTACAAAGTGCTGGTGGTTTTGTTTCTATTATTAGAATACCTGGGGAACATCCTCAGAACAGTAGCCCCAATGACCTGAAGTCTAGACAAAGTGACATAAGAGAGCTTTGTCAGTAAGTTGGGATTTCCTTGTTAGAAAAATTAAAAAGTAAGCTTTAATAACTTAACATTTTTACAGTGTCATTTTAAGACAAGCTTGGGTCAGACTATATGAGAGTGACAAAAGAAAAGAGAGCCTCCTCTTGCAGCAGCAGACAAAAAAAAAAAAAAACTGAAAGGGAAGAGATTAGGAAGACAAGACTTGTTATTTTTCCTGGAGCACTAAAGCTGGTTATTGAAAAACGCTGTTGAATTCCTCTGCTGAAGATCTTTTGAAAGTGATTAGCTAATTCTCTTTCTTAATGGGTTTAAAGCTATGACTAAAAGTGGGGTGCTAGGAAAGTCACTTTCTTGAAGTTCCACTTCCAGAACTCTGTGAATGGTAACTCGATGGTGATGAAGCTGTTTTCTTCTCTCTCCCTTATTTGGCAGGCATGTCTAATTCCAGATTTGGAAACTCATCGACATTGCTATGAAATGTATCATAGACCATGACTCATTATGAAAAGGACAAGTGTGTAGATTGCCTTACCAGTGAAAACTCCTCTGCCAGTCCTTCCCGTTCTTCCTGGGACAAGACTTCGCTTCTTTCTCTCTGATTCATATCCTGAGGAAATCAACATGACACAAAATGGCTGTTTTCAATAAAAAAACATCTCCAGCCCACACTTTGAGAACATAAGCTTTTGAAAATCCAGATGACTTGTTATCTTCTCTTTCCTTCCAAAAAATCTGGTGCCACGTGGGATAGGTACAACAGTCCGAAAGCCATTCATGCAGTGAGCGTTCTACATTAAATTTCTTTAGCCAACAGATCTACAAAAAGCATCTGCTGTGGTAGACCATTTTAAAGGTGGGAATTAGCAGAAGAAAGAACAAAAAGTTACTTGAGCCCATGGGCATCAGACATGCTAGATTCCCTTCTATAGTAATAGTTAATATCGAGTGCTTGCCAGGTGTCCTAAGTTTTCCTGGCATCATTTCATTTAATCCAAGCTACCACATGAGATAAATTCTACTGTGGACCCCAACTCACACACCAGGAACATGTGTAAGCTCTGACAGATTAACTCATTTGCTCAAGATGATGTCACAAGTAATAAGCAGAGATGACCCAGCTATCCCACTCCTTTGTCTATACCCAAAGGACTTAAAAACAGCATACTACAGGGACACAGCCACTTCAATGTTTATAGCAGCACACAATGCAATTCAACCTAGATGCCCTTCAATAGATAAATGGATAAAGAAACAGTGATACATATACCCAATGGGATATTATTAAGCATTAAAAAAAATAAAATTTAGGCCTTTGCAGGTATATGGGTGGCATTGGAGAATATCACGCTAAGTGAAATAAGCTAATCCCCCCAAATCAGGGGCTGAATGTTATCTCTGATAAATGGATGCTAATCCATAATGGGGGGGATGGGATGAGTGGAGGAAATTTGGATGGGGCAAAGGGGAGGTGCTGAGGGGGCAGGGGGGTAAGAAACATGATGGAATGATATGAACATCATTACTCTAAGTACATGTATAATTGCATGACTGATGTGACACTACTTCTTGCACAACCAGAGAAGTGAAAAATTCTCCATTTGTGCACAATGAATCGAAGAGCTTTCTACTGTCATGTATAACTAATTAGAACTAATAAAAAAAAGCAGAGATGAGATTCAAACACATAATTATTTGAAAACATAACTAAGTATCTATTGCTCACCTAGAACTTAATTAAGAAAAGGTAGATACATATTCCTCAGAAGACTAGGAATGGACTCAGCTACCCCATTCCTTGGTGTTTACCCAAAAGAAATAAAATCAGCATACTCTAGTGATGCAGGCATATCAATATTTATAGCAGGGCAATTAGCAGTAATGAAACTATGGAACCAGCCTAGAACACGCAAATGAAGAAAGAAAATGTAGCATATATACACAATGAAGTCCTACTTAGCCATAAAGAAGAGCAAAATTATGTCATTTGCTGGTAAATGAATGGAATTGGAGAATTCATGCTAAATAAAATAAGACAGACTCAGAAAGTCAAGGGTCTAGTGTTTTTTCTCATATGTGAAAGCTAAAGAGAAATAAGGAATTTAACAAAGTGGGGGTCCATGAAAGTAGAAAGAACAGTGGAAGAGTGAAAGAAGCTTGAGTGGGATAGGGGAGGAACTGAGGAAAGAAATTGACCAACTTATGTTATCACAGTGAATTCCACTTTTATGTATATCTATAAAGTACCAATTTAAAAATTAAAAATGGAATATCAGTAGAGTAGTGAAAGGGGAACATGAGGGGAGAGAAAGGGGAAGTGCTAGGGATTAAAATGGAGCAAATTGTATCACATGCATGTATGATATGTCAAAGAGTCCCACTATTATGTATAGCTATAAAGTTCAAATAAAAAATATTTTAAAAACAAGGAAACATTGATAAAACATCGCCATTATGTACATGAGAAAACGGAAGAGAAGATAAGTAACCTGATCAAGAGCATGAAGATTACTGGTATTTTTTGGTCTGGGATCTGAACTCAGGTCAGCAGGCTCCAATGTTCTGATCAGATAGATAAAGAAAACACCAGGAAATTCACATTCACTCCATGTAAATTATTCTTAAACCAATTCAAATAAACCCATGCCTACTCTACACAGCACTGCATGTGAGACTCCAAAGACAGTATGAGAGAATTGAATACACTGTACTTGCCTCCAATGAACTTAATTTCCAGTTGGCAGAGAAAACACACAGATGAATGAACTGAGATTGGTGGTGCTGAATTGTGTCGCTATGTTTTAAATAACACCCTATGAGCTGAATGAATGCTGAAGAGATGCTGGGAGAAGCAGTAATTAGGGAAGAAGAAAGCTGATCTAGAAAGGCTTCTTAGAGGAAATATAAAATGTTATGTGTGATGAGTGGAGTGGATCCCATTGTTTGATGTCTTCCTGGCTATTTTGTAGACAGGGAGAAAAATAATTTGGAGAGCCCATGGAAAGAAAATACAATCTTGGCACTTACTGGGGAGGTTCTATTTAAGATATGGCTCATGATCACAGAGCAATGAAAGGTCGAAAGAAAGGAAAGAATTTTTCTGTGATTACAGTTAAAACTACTAGTAATCACTTTTTCCCTTGGCTGGTAGGTTTCCAGAGGGTCCCATAAAATACAAACTATGAAAGTTGTAAATCAAATTCATACTCATTCTTTATAAGAAAAGGCAAAAGGGCAAAGGGAAGGGAGGGGAAGACTCAGTTTCAACATTTTCAAGGGATTTTCCATGAGATCTATTGAGTCTAATGGAAAAGAAGAAATTTTTTTAAGAAAAATTTAATTTTTAAAAAATTTAATTTTGGAACTTTTTTGGATGAATGGACTCAAATGTTGATTGCTTATTTCAGCACTCCTCCCCCCAGACCTCCAACTTAATAAAGAAGGGGCTTGGGATAGTAAGCATGTATTCCCTATTTACAAAATTTATCTAAGCCATCTCCTACTTTTCCTTCACCTCAGGCATGGACTTCAACCTTCTTTTTATTTACTGAGACTTTTCTAAGGATAGCATTTTCCTACTATCTGCAAACAAGAGGTGTTCAAGATGCTAATGAGTATTACTAACTAAAACAGTTGTAAAGTCAACTCGGGAAAGCCAAGTTCAAAGGCACCTCAGATCTGCTCAAGTGCATTTTGTTTCTGTAATGGAGACACACTCAGAATTTCTTAAACTTGTCTGAATGCCTCCTTATTTTATGAAACTTGTATTCCTATCTCATGGACCTGCTGTTCCATGAAAGGAGCCAGGTTCTCCTTCCTTACACATGTTTGGCAGAGGTAGATCCAGGTGGATGGAATAATGGTTGCAAACAGAGGAGTACCAACTGGCCATGACCATGACTGATACCTAGGAGTTCTGGGTCTCCATGTCTAGGTTCTCTGCATTGATTCATCAGTGAGTGAGAGTGAGTGACAAAGCTCTAATGTCTCATTGCACGCTCTTCACTGCCAGCCTCATGGAAGGGTGCTGCCACCATTCACCCCTGTAATGTTCAGCTCAGGGTGGGCGTCAGTGGGGAACAAGGGAGACAAGCAGGAAATTCTGTTCACAAGAGAGCAGAAGGACCACATGGAGCAAAAGCTTATCTGCACCATGAACCTGAAAACATCACGTCAATTGCATTTTAATGCTTCACACACAACCTCCGACATGCACTCAAAAGAGTTCAGATTCCTTTGGCAGATCATTCTTTTGGATATACTTCCCTGTCCTCTCCCACACCTGACCAGAGTATAAGACCAACTCACACAGAATATAAAGGAACCCACTCTTCTCTACAACCACTTGTCTGAGTGTGAATTTAAATGCCACCGTTGTTTATCACCATGTACAGAGGAGGAAACACAGACACTGCAGGACATATTGTACCTGTTTAGAATTTATCACAAGAGGAAATCCACAGGTAAAATCTCTTGTCTATAAGAACACATTCTGCTCAGTGTGGGGAAGATTTTATGCTCTGAACACCCAAGCTGCTTAATTCCTAGCATGTCACATGTTCAGCGAGTCTTAACCAAGTTTTTAGCCAGTATGTAAAATTAACATTTTTAATATAAATATTGCACCTTTTCCATGTATCTATTTGTACATCTTTTCCTATTTTCCAGTGAAGAATTATCTACTTTACAGATAAGCAACTATAAAGAATAACTTATTTGTTCAATGCTTTAGAGTTTCCTTAGTCCTTTCATTTACATGCCTTATTTTATCTTCTGTGTAACTCTGAGAGATGGATATTGATATCTTATTTTTATAATGTAGAAATTAGACATTGAGAAACTATCTCCAAGCTCATACCTGACAGAATGAGACTGAAACCCAGACTGTCTGATTTCAGACTTAGCACTGTCAACTCATGAAGTGAATCAAAACCCAGATTTTCTGAGAGATTTCCAGAATAAGCTCATGGTGATCCTAATCTTTTTCAGTATACCAAGTACATCGTGCTATCAAATTAGTACTTTATTGGAAACTCTCTTGTCTCCCCCATCATTTCATGCGCCTCTTTCCTATCTCTCTCAAGCACAAGCCTTTGATTATGTTGCTATTTCAAGCATTCCCTGGCCTCCCTATATGCTGTTCTCACATAAAGAATGCCCATCTTTCCAGTCCCCATGCAACCAGGCTCAATCGCATTCAGCAGAACTCAGCACAGGCCAGGGGCAGCCCCTTTCCTCCTTTGGAACCTCCCAGCTTCAGCATCCTTACTTCAGGGAGGAGCTCTTCTGGGTCTTCCCATAGCACCCAGCACTCATCACACTATTGCACTGCAAATATCTGCTTATCGTGTTTCCCATTAGCCCTTGATCACCTTGATACAGGAATCTTCTCTTCTCTTGCAATCCAGCTCACTGTAGATGGTCAGCAATTAATAAATACATAATTATATAAATAAAATAACACCAAATCAATTAAGGTAGTTAGCACCCTTGAAGAAATCCCCATCTCATGAGGTCGGGAGAAAAAAAGCCTGTAAGGAAACCATGGTAAGCACCAGGACAAATTGTGTTCTGCTGGCACAGGTAGGTTTGGGGTGCAAAGCAAAAACAGGAAGGGATTGTGCTGCCTGGGCAGTCAGACCTCACAGGAAGCAAAGTTGGACAGGGTCTTGAAAGGAAAGCAGAAATATACCAAATGATGCACACAGAGAAGAGAGGAATAGGGTGGGAGTGGACAGCAAAGGTGAAGGCAGGTTCTAGCAGGGCTCTATTAGAGTCTGACTGTACAGTACAGCAACCTTTCTTTGGGGGAGCTGACCCTCTCTCCGCCCAGCCTTGTGGCTCTAATAGAAGCTGCCTGTCGCATTATCTTATTTTGCTGGCTCAGAGGACTTCCTAGAGGTGCTGCAAACTTCTCCCGCCTCCTGGAGGAAGCAGATCTAAGAGAATAAAGCTGACCCAGAGAGAGAGAGAAGCCAAGAACAAAGTGGAACGAAGAGTCAGAGTCCAAATTCTGGAAATTTCAGGAGACTGGTATACCCCAGCCCTTCCTAGAGTTTGTTTTTTTTTTTTTTAGCTCAAGCTAAATCAAGTTTCCCATCCCTTAAAAACACATGTGTCCTGACTAACATTAAGACCTTAGAAACATCTCTGACCACATGACGTTCACATAGGCACAAAGCAGCTGTTCCAGGTTATATTCCTCAAGTGAATCTCTTCCCATTATCTAGTTCAAGCCTTGTATTTAAAGATGGAGATGCAGGCTTCAGTCCCTGTTCTCAATCTTCCCATCCTACTCATGATGGCTTAATAGAACCAAAACTTTCCAGAACAGCTGTTCCATCCTCCAAAGACTGCTTCCCTTGCTATTTGCCATCTAATTAGCCTCAAGGTTTAGAGGTGATCATGAGATTCACAATTGGTGAAAAAAAATCAAAATGGACAAAGAATTCATGACATGACTATAAAATAATGACCTTATTATTCTTTCATTTACTCAACAAATACACCCAGACACACACCTGCTTCTGTAGTAGGTCAGTACTTGGAGACAAACCAGGCATGCTCCTTGACCTGAAGTAGCCCACCAAGTACAGTGAGAAATAGCTTCCTAGTACCCATATACCACAAATTGCCTTCTGGAAGAATACATACTTATTACTTTTGCAATTTCTGGTAAGTCCCTTTTGAACTGG
This sequence comes from Ictidomys tridecemlineatus, assembly GCF_052094955.1. Taxonomy (NCBI): domain Eukaryota; kingdom Metazoa; phylum Chordata; class Mammalia; order Rodentia; family Sciuridae; genus Ictidomys; species Ictidomys tridecemlineatus. Next base: position 105,113,801 of record NC_135480.1, read on the forward strand.
TTATGAAGCAAACAAAAACATCAGCTCACAATTTTACTGCTGTATTTAAATTCAGTTTTAATTAAAAAAAATGGTCTCATCCAGCTAGACCAATTGGATATGGCACTTGGTGATTCTTGAAAACACAAAACATCCTCCAAAGACAATCATTTTCCTCCCACTAAGTATATTAAAAGAATATGCTATAGGTTCTGAGGTCTACTGTAAAATAGGAGGTTCAAAGATGTTTTGCCCAAGGCTAGGCAGCATTACTGCCCTGAAGGAAACTATACTATTCAGAATAGAGGTGTTTTTAAGCATGTGTTAAAATAATGAGTTCTAGAATTTATATTAACTTTCTAGGCAGGCATATATCTGCCCAGAGGCAGGTACCAGCATCACCTTAAGTCAGCTCAAGCCTCTTCCAGCTCTGTGATTCTGCAATTGCTTATACTGAATTTCTCCAAGACGGCAATGGGCTGAAGAGCTATTTCTGTCCTAGTTCTTTTGCTTTATATAGGTCAAATCTCATTCCAATGAGTACCATAACAATAACCACCTCATGACCTGGTTATTTTAGACAACCTGCTAAAATGACAATCAAGTAGGAGTCCAAGCCAGAGCTGGCTGTTACAGAATTTGACCTGAATATTATTTAATCAAGGAGGTGGCCAGTGGTGTCAGATTTTTATCTTCATGGCCCTGAGCCATGGCAGAGCAGTCAGATTCAAGGTACAGAAAAATTATCAATGAGTCCAAACCACTGTACTTAAAACCCTGAATCACCAACTTCATTTGTCTGACAGAGGCTGCAGTTACAATGTCTGGGGACTCAGTGCTATGACTCTCCATGTAAGAATGGTATCCATTCATGTCTATCCACACCAGCCAAAGAGTGCAGAGAGATGTGTCCACCCTAATCCAGGTCTGTTAATAACCCCCCTTGTCATATTGGGTGCTCTCAAACCTGAGGTTTCTTTCTCTAGTCTTTCCCAAGGAGCTAGATTCATGCTTCATTTACTTTTTTTTTTTGCATACATTATTCTTCCTTGAAATAAGATGCTAGTTGTTGTTCTCTGAAAATTTCCTTTATAAGAATGTAAACCCTCCGAGGGAAGATATTTGTTTGGTTACTTCCCATCTATGTTCAATATCTGGGTCCTCTCAATAGAATATAAGTTCCAGAAATCTCACATCCAGGATAGTGCCTGGCACACAGTAGGTGTTCAGGAATTATTTGTTGAATTAAAAAATAAAGAGTTATAAGTAGCTATTCTCTTTTTACTGTACCATAAAGGTTTTTATTGGGGCATTATAGTTAGACATAATGGATGGATTCATTATGTCATATTTGTATGTGAACATAATATAATTTAATCCATTTTCTTCCTCAGTACCTTCCCTTTTCCTCCCTCCTCCCTACCTCTGATCTTCTTGCTGCATTTGACTGATCTCCCTTCTGGGCTATTATTTGCGACCCAATTCCAATGTCCTACCACCTCTCCAAAAGCAGTGATGGGTTCCCCTCTGATCCTTCAGCACTTTGCATTTCTCTATTATAATACTTACGGGATACTCTCCCTATCATTCATGTTATATCTGTTTTACCAACTATACTGGGGGATATTTTAGAGAAGAAACTGTGTTTTATATAGCCCCATATTCTTTTTGCCTACAAGAGTAGGAATTCAATAAATGCTTATTGTTTGAACAATTGAAAAAATGAATAGAAATGTTTCTCTTGTAACTGTGAATGCTAAAGATTTATGACTTAACATCATACTTCAAATTCTGCCGGGACTCCAGAGCCTTCCATGGATCAAACTGAAAAAGCCATGAGTCACTGGGCTTGGAGGGGAGGGCTGTGTGTTTATGGAGGATTTGTTTCCCGACCTCGATGAATCATGTGTATAATCACCCGAACTGCATCCTGTCTGGGGAAGTAACCAAAACCCCTATTTCTGGCCCCAATGGCTTTTTGGTTTTATGAGTAAATGCCACTGGCATGCCATTAAATTAATGCCCACAGAAGGCCCTCAGCCAGGGCTCTAACCTGCAATACCAGGGGTCGGGATAGGCCAGTGGTTTTGCCATGAGAGCAGAATGAGAAGATATTACTTTCTCACCTGGCCCCGAATTGGTAACCTTTTCCAACTTCTTATCAAACAACTGTGATACTTTTTTCCAAATCAAAGGTTCCATCATGGAATTCTCCTGCACACAAATATTTAATTAGTTTCACCACCAGCAGAATAAAGACCGAACTTCTTATCCTCTAATCCAAGGCTCTCTAGAATCTGATTCTGACCTGCTTTACCTACCTGATCTTCCCTTATCCCCTTATAACCATGTGTTCCATGTGCAATGGATGATTTTCAAAATGCATATAAACCTGAGCCTTTGTTCTATGACTTGGCTCCACTTCCAGTGCCACTTCCTCTATATCATCTGTGATTGTTCAGCAAGGAAGTTAACTTCTCTTTTGAGCATGCAGGTTTTATCTAACTCCCATCCCATTGCTCATTTCTAATGTGTCTTATAAGCACCTATGCACATGTTTGGTTCTCTAATAAGTCATTCCCCAGAGAAATCTGGATCTTCGTCAATGTGATACTCCTTATGCACAAGCAGTGCATGTAAGAATGGAGACTCAAAAGTTGTTTGAATGGAAAGTCAGATTCATTCAATTGTTGGAACCCAGGAAATGCTCAATGTAGAAGATTATTATGTTTATTTCTCTCATTTTATCTGTTACCCCTCTCTATTAAAATATAAGATTAAGAAGATCTTGGGTCTCTGCAAACAGCTATTGTTGTATACCTATGGAAGGTTATATTTCAAGTTTTCTTCCTCTGGATACCCAGTTCCTTGTGGTCTATTTAGCTAATAGATATTACAAGCTTAGGGAGAGAGGAAAAATTTTAATATTCACTTGAATAAAAAAGAAAACTAAAAGGGAATCTGCTGTGTCAAAAAGCAAACTTTTAAAAATATAGTTTTTTCCAAAAGCAAAGACTGTTCTGTCATTTTCTGGTTTGGAATATCCATGCCACAGAGCTGATTTCAAGGCAGATGGATAAACGAGAGTTGATGCAAAAAACTTAGCTTTGTGTGACTGAAAAGCACTTTGCTTTTCTTTCTGTTTATAACTATAATGCTGCTTATGAGAATGGGGACAAAGAAGACAAGGTTAAGATCACCCAGGCCAAGGTCAGGTAAAGAGGAAACAGAGTATCAAGAGTTTTGATTCCTCTACTGCCTTTTGGCAATGTCTACATCTGGTCGGAAGAGACAGCTGGGTGGCAGTGCAACCATTTGAGAGCCCTCTCCTACTGTTCCTCAAAAGGCTGCCACTGAGGAGTCTCCAGAGGCCAAGTTCCAATGACTGAATGACTATTAATTGCAATTTCTCCCTCAGTTAAGTAAGCAGAATATCTGCTATTACATACATGGTCAGATCTTATAAATTCTAACATGGTACTGAGATATTAGTTGCTATTACAAATTCAAAGATGACTGTTTTTTTCATTATCCCACACTACAAACAATTAACTATTTTTATCAGGTTCTGATAATATTTCAGGTTCTATAGGTCAGTTTGGGCTGTGTTGTGACTACTGGACTCTGCCTTTATAATAAAAATGCAGTCATCATCTATTTAAAAATACATGGGGCTTTATTCCAATAAAACTTTATTTATAAAACAGGTGGTAACCAGATTTGGCCCTTGGGCTGTATTTCAAATTCCTGTCCTACATGTTTATTAAGTATGAAACATGAGAGGCAGAGGAAAATATCTAAACACTTTTTTCTGATATAAACAATGACACTCCTGGGTTTTGTGAGACTTCCAGATATCTTCTTTAAGACAGTTTTAATTCTGTACATTATCATCATGTCTTCGTCATCATCAACATCAGCAATGTTGTCTGTACCTATCTGGGAAACATTATGGAGAGAGCCATAAAAGAGCCCCAGTTTTCTATACCTACCTCTTGACCACACTCTTCTGGGAAAGACAGCTCTGATTATTGTTAAAGAAAATATCAGTCATCCTCATGGTGAAAGGTCGCTATATTTTTTTTTAACAAATTGGTCCTTTGAGCAAGATGAATTTTAATGGATTGGTTTATTAACCTAAAGGTTGAACTAGACGGAGAGTAACTGAATGATTTGTTCATAATTAGTATTATTTATAATTATTTTACTTAGGAAAAAATATCACCTTAAATGTCAGGATGTTTTTTAATTGCCTCAGATGAGATTCAAAATAATTGACTTTGCAAATGTATTTTAAAAAACTCATTTAAAAATATCTGAAGCTGCTGACAGTCTGTCTAGAAGAAGCAAGATATTGATATTCATTACTAGGAACAGGGCAGAAATTGATCCATGATTTTTTTTAACCGCTTGAATTGTGTATTGTGGTCACTTCTGGACTCTGAAAAGCTGAGATGCTGATAGAGCAATGTATGTGTTTCTTTACCCCATTAAATCTATTCTCTGAGTATGCGATATTCCCACAAATACTAGAATAAGATATAATATATGCATTTATATGTATATGAATATGTGTGTGTGTGTGTGTGTGTGTGTGTGTGTGTATATATATATATATATATATATATATATATATATATATATATATATATATTCCTCCAAAGCTCAGTAGGCAAATCCCCTGCTGAGAGTAGTAAGGGTATATTAACTGATTAATTATTATTAATGCCAATTTTTATTTAGCTAGCAATTATAATCTATTAAGAGCATTTATTCACATTATCTTCCTTATTCAATTCTCAGAAAAATCCTGTAAGGCTCATCAGTAATATATTATTATCTCCCTTTTATAGACAAAGGAAACGGAAACTCCAATGTTTCCCTGCTTAAGCTAATCTCACCAATAAGTGGCAAATCCTGGACTAGAATACAGAATTTCTGACTCCTAGTCCATTACCTCGAGCAACTGTGGAAGGTCTGAAGGCAGAAAGGGAAAGTGTGAAACAGTTTGGGCTGGAGAGAACCTGGAAAGGCCAGCAGACCAGAATTCCTTCTAGTTTAGGTCAAAGTCCGGAGTAGGTGTGGCTACGTGACACACCACCAGAATGATCCACTTTGAGGCAGACCTACTCACTTTGAATTTTCTTGTGCAACTAAACATTCACTGTCAATCTCCCATCCTCTTATTTCTCGTGAAATAAGGGGCACCAGAGTTGGAACCAACTTCAAACCAACTTAAGTCTCTGATTCAGTTTCCAAACCCTCCTCTCCTGCTCTGGGGTCAGCCCTTTTCATCAACCCTGCAACCATTTTTTTTTTTTCTTTTACCCTCCTTTGGGCAAAACCATTTTTTTTTCCTTTGCCCTCCTCTCTCCCTTAATCTCCCAATGCCTCTCTGCACAGCTTTTCCCTTTTAATCTTTGCTGACCACCCTCTGTGTCTGCTCCATGTTCTTCCACCGTCAGAGACGCTGTGCCTCTCTTCCCCAAGAGCCTCCCTGGTCATCAGCACCCAGGTTCCTACCTGTGCTCCGCAGCCACAAGCGTTGCCCCTCCGACCCGACGTCTTGGTTCTGTCGGTCTGACGCTGCCAGCCTCTATCCAGGGCCTGAGAACTGTGCTTGTCTTCAAGCTCTTTGTTACTTGGCCTCTTTAGTTTCAAATGCTAGTAAATAACAACACACAATAAAAGATGGTGTTGGCTATGGTTCTTGCTCGTAGTCTCCAGGAGTGTTATCTCAGACCCCAACATTGCAACAAAGAAATCTCACAGTGGGGTGAGTGAAAACCAGTTACAGGACAGGAGGAGAAAACTTCAGCGCTTCCAAAATTCCACAGTCCCAGCTGCCCTCCAGGGGCTCCCCCTTGTGGGAGATACTGGGCATGGCAAGGCAGTACCCAGTTGGGACAGTGCCTGGGTGGGAGGGCAGGAGAAAGACTCAGTTCTCCTGAGTATGTGCACATACTCAGGGAGGTGTGCCCCAAAGGGCACAGGGTTCTATTCCAGTCTCAAAGAACAGCCTCTGTGTGAATTGCAGCTGAGGTTCTCCACAATCAATCATGCAAATATTTGGGGGAGACAGAGTTCTTGGTGCCTAGAGGTCTCTGAGTGCAGGTGAGCACCCTTATGAGTGAGGAGCTTGCACCGCTTATGCTTCATGTGGGAAGTGGGGTTGGCAACCCTTTGCTTCTGCTGTATGCCCAATTTCTGACTGGAAAATGTATCATCCAGTGGACACCTATGCAGGGCTGCTCTGGGGAGACAGGTGTGGTCCTCATCATCTGACTAAACCATGGTGGTCCAGTCTCCTGGGCTCTCTGGGCCTTTGGTACCAAGGGAGCCCTGGCAACTTTCTGTTGCTCACCTTGATGAAACCAGACTGGATGTCCAAATAACATCTTTCCCCAGAGAGATACGATCTCATTCATTCTCACCTACCCTGGTCAGCAGGTAGGAAATCTAATATATTATTTTCTGCAAACAGAATCAGAGGCTCATGTAGCTGAGTGATATTTCCAACGCACTAGAAAAACCATCAGTGTAGCGAAGATCAGAACTGGGTTTTCTGACCTCTGTCCAGCCCATCCGTCCAGACTATGCTCTGTCTCTAGAGAAAAGGGGAAGTGATGCTCAGACGGCCCTCAGTGCAGGGCAATGAGCCACACCATTAAGGAGTATCGATCGGCTTCCCCTGCTGTGAGGACAGCCTGCTGGATGTGACACAGACAGAGACCCAGACTGAGCCAGCAGGAAAGAATTCGTCATTATGCCAGATATGGAAGAGAACCAGTAGGACCAGTGGGAAACTATTTATTTGCCAGTACACAGTTAGTGGAAGAGGAACAGGGAAACTGCAGAATGACAACAGTGATCTGGCACTGACTCCTGGTCACCACAGCCTTGTGACATATTGTCTCATTTCAACATTGTACTAATTCTGAGACCCCAACTGCAGGATTAGGTTAGCTCCATTTTAGGGATGAAGAAATTGAGGTCAGAGTGGTTAATGGGCAATAATATGTGGCAGAGATGATGATTAAATCAAAAGCTGTTTAAGCCTTGAGTTTATCTCACCATGTCACCTTGCCACGTGGGTTCTTCTAACAGTGCTGGCAAGGAAGCTCTGTCAGGGGTCAACATAAAGTATTTCATATTAAGTTCAGCAAACCAAATCTCACCTGTGCCCTCCCACCACCTCCCTGATGTAATGAATCCTATGGAAAGACTGAACTTGGCATAAAATCATAGAAGAATGGGCTCTTTCTCCAAAGGCAGCATAGACAGCCCAGGAATAAAGACAAAAGAACAATAATGACCTAAGCAAAACAGCTGGTGTCTCTAAAATGATGATGAAGAAGAAGAAGAAGAAGGAAGAGAAGGAGGAGGAGGAGGAGAAGGAGGAGGAGGAGAAAGAGGAGGCGGAGGAGGAGGAAGAGAAGTCAATTAATGATACAGTCACTGATCATGAATTCAATAAATATTTCTCAGACCTATGCTGGGCCTTGGGCTGAATACAAAAGAGACACCCTGCCCTGATGCTTCAACTCTGCTATGAACTCACGTAAAACAAACAAAACGGGATTTAAAGAATCTAAACAAAGCTGCAAGAGCAAAAGTATGCCCTTTCCCACAAATGGACCTAAAACTGAGGACCTTTAGTGGCTGAGGTCCACTTGTGAAGGATGGCATTTAAATCCAGAAATACTTCTCAAGAAGAGGGCATCAGGTGTCTGCAGCATTCCAAGGACCCTGGGTCAGGACTTGGGATTAGGAAAATGGATAGGGAGGGAAGGAGAGTCTTGTCCTTCTTTGGGTTGGTGAGAGCATCCAGTTCTCCTCTGCACCCCACCAAGGCAAAAAGGAATAAACTGAGACCAGAGCAACCAACAAATACGAGAGATTGGCATGAGAAATCTGGAAAGCAGGGAATAGTTAGGCAGATGAAGGTAAAACTCTATAACTGCTGTCTTCCAGTACACTAAGGGCATTCAGGTAGAAAAGGGATGAGATTTGCTCTGCCCAGCTTTAGGGAACAGATGGGATCCAGGGGGAGAATCTCCAAAGAGAAAAATCTTTGATTAATTATAAGAAAAAATATTCTGCTAATGCAGTCCAAAACTGGAAAGGTCAATTCCTGTCTGGAAAAGGCTAGGAGGGAGTATCACCAGAAGACCTTTGGTCAAAGAGGCCCAAATGCAGACTGGAATGAAATGGGGTCCTTGGGCCAACAAGGAGAAACTAGATGGTAGAAACAGTAAACCCCCACCCAGGGCGTTTTCTCTTTTTGAGGGATTTGTGGTCTAATTCAACAATAAGCTAAATATAAAGTGTGCTTACTTTCTTCTCCTGTCTTTCCCTGGAATGGAATATTTATTTTACTGTTTCAGGTAATTCCAGGTATGTTGGGTGGGTGAAGCCATTGCCCTTTAGTATCATGGAAAACACAAAAGAAAAAAGGCCCAAATCTGACACTCTGGATGATCGAAAGAGACATTAAGGAACCATTTCATCAACACCATCTATGCCTGAATTCTTTCCCACTGAGTGGTGGCCTGTTTGTACTCAGTCTCCAAAATCCATTAGATTGTAAGCCATTCTAAAGCAGCTCAAATGAAGCAAACGCACATATAATGCATCAGCAAGACATGGAAACAACAGAAGAGAAAAATGATACTTTCAGAATAGTTACTGAGAATAAAGACAGAGCCTAAAATTAATCAGGAGTATTTTTTTTTTTTTGTACCAGGAATTAAACCCAGGGGCACTTAACCACCGAGCCACACCCCCAGTCCTTTTTTATATTTTATTAGAGACAGGGTCTCACTGAGTTGCTTAGGACCTTGCTAAGTTGCCTATATTGTAGAGGATTGATTAGAAGCAGTCAGTCCACAGGAAGCTTCTTTTTGGCCTGAGAATCTTAGAGAGGATCTCCAGTGTCCAGTGTCCAGAGAAAGCTAAGGAAAGGACCACTGGGAAGCTGGTGGGGAGCCAGATGGCGCAGAACTGAAGGCATATAATGGGAGGAGGAAGCCTCCTGTACACCCTGCTCACCATGTCTGGTGAGGCCAGTCCTGTGATGTGGCCTCCATCTCTGGACAGTGAGAAAATGGCCCAGTTGGAGCCTGTCTGATTGCCCAGCCTTCCCCCACACCTTGATTTTCTACTCAGGTTTGCACATGAGCCCAGCTCCTCTCATGCACCCAGATGCCTGTTTCAGGGAAGCGTTTGCATTTTCCTTGGCAAATGCTTCCCAGGTACAGCTTGCTACATGCTTTTAGGCTCGGCCAATTACAACAAGCACTAAAACTGCTGAGCCAAGTAGTTTCTTCAGAGCTCTGCTTACATTTCCTCCCTGAAAAAAAGCAGAGGGCCCACCCACTTCATGCAGAATCTGCGCACAGAAAAATGCAGGGTTTTCTCTTAAGACAGAGGTGGCACGGGATAACTTTCCCAAAGAGGAGATGAGATGCAACCAGTTTTCACTTTGAATTTACGCTTCTCAATAGGACTTCACCCTGTGTCAGAGGGTGGACAAGATGGCTCAGAAGTGGCTCCCTTGAGCTGAGAAAGGGCTAGAGAGGCTTTTAGTTCAAGCCCCACAGGACCTCAAGTTGGTTGAAGATTTCTATGTGTCAATAGCCTTTCTCATTCTTGAACTTCCACTAGGTCCAGGGTTCAATATTGCAATTATATTCTTGTAAATGCTGGATTTGGAGGGAAGATGGAGTCCGTTTCTAAATGACTTTGGATTTTTTTTTTTTAAACGATCATCTACAGTAACACTGATGTTTGGGCAGAAATAAAGCAATTCCAGAAGGGATTACTCCAAAGTTGTTGGGATATTTTTTTTTCCTGATTAATGAATTGTTACCGTACAAAAGTACAATAAATTTACCTCTTCATTTATTTTCTATGATGCTAACATTAGATTGTGTAATGTTTCTGAGTTATCCCTAGCTTAGGAGAAGACATTGAGGAATATCTTAATGAGAGCATGCCAGGAAGTGGTACAGCCAGTTTAGAATTTGAAATTATCCATGGATAATTCACAAAGCATGTAATACATATGCAGATCATTGAGAAGTAACCATGCTGAGAGGTACCTGCAAGAGCCTTCCAACACCAGAAATCATCATAGAAGTGCGTCTTTAATTCCTGGCTTTCATTCATGGTTAACTAAGCGGTGGTATTGCAGGTCCATGCTCCAAGTCTGAAGGCGCTCTTCAAACCGGGAAGACTGTGTCTCTTACAAAAATCTGAACTCAGTCACATAGGCAAGATGACCTTCATGTATCCAGAGATACTGAAAGCATTCAATCAGAACTGAACTGAACTTACTCGGAGAGTAAGAACCTAAAGTGTTACCAGGTCAAAACTGCCACCTTAAGCTTAGAAGACAAAAAGATCAGGACAAGCTTCATCTACAGATGGTAAATCAATCTTAGGAACCCTTGGCATTAGGGGCAAGAGGTATATGATGGTAACTCTCCTCGTAGTGGGCTCTACCATGAATGTCCAGTGCCACTCCACCTTTCTAGGTCCCCCTGAGGACCTAACAATCAGAAGAAACCACATTATCCTTGCTTTAGAGGAAAATTTACAAACTGGTGTATCTACAACGATGCTTAGTTCCTCTATTCCTCCATGGAATAGTAAATATAATGTGTTTTCATACCAAGAAGGGTAGCATCTTGAACTAAAGACAGTCTTCAGTGTGAAAAACTAAATGGTGTTATGAGAAGAGTCTAATTTTATTTTAATTAAAGATCTAGTTGGACCTTCAAGAGCTGTTCATCTACAGGGATTTTCATAGGCCCCTGGCCAAGGACCAACCTCGGTCATAAAAAGAAGAAACCTCTTGAGTCCAAGTAGATCTCTAAAGAAAGAGCTTTGGTTGGCTGGGCTTCATTTATCAAAATAATACTTTTTCTTGTTCTGGAGTCAGAATAAAAGAATGTGCTATCAAGTCATCTGAGGGGCCCACGGGAAGATGCTAAGGAGACAGACCCAGGGGTCTCATACTGAAATCTTTTATCTTGGAGGACAATAAGATGACATCTTTTCTAGACTTCCAAATGCTTGCTGTCTTTGGGTGGCATGATAGTGACAAAACACAGAACTCATTCGGAAGTCATGTCCCCTTTCCTCGTGAAAACTGAGGAATTCTGGTACCAGAGCCTAGGATTTATAGGTAGAAAAATGGTGACAAGAAAAGGGAGCGTAAGAACTAATTTAAAGCCCTGAATTTCACCCAGTACTGCTGGGGGACAAGAACATGGCTGTGGGTACTTTTCTGTTAGATTTTTCCCTCCTAATTATTTGCAGAATTCTCCTCACTAACTAAAAGCAATCCAATTATTGTTAGCACCACCGTTAAGAGTGAGGACAGAGCAGTATCAATGGGACTTGTAAAGTGGCAGCAGCATCCCTGAGACAGGCAGACTGCACTCACCACCCTATTTCTGATCTTTCCCTGTGTCGGCTTCAGTCTACTCAGTCTACTCGTATTGGTAGGTTTTGGAGGTAAGTGTGAACAGCTAACAGACCACTGTTGCTCTCTGCTCACTGCTAAGCAAGAGAATTGCAGAAAGTTCACATTTCGCCATTGGACAAATGCCCAGTTGCTGGGAAATCTGATAGTCACTGTGTCACAGTTATTTTCTCCCTCACCCATGTCCCTCTTTCGTAGTCACTGAGTTTCTAGACTCTGTTCAGTCCTTCCCCATTGTAATTCTTGAGTTGGTTCTTTTCTTTTATTTCCGCAGTTGTCACTGGTAAAATTCTCATTTTTTTTCTCCACTGGATGATTGCTGATTTTCTAGCTTGATTCCCCAAGACGGGTATCTACCCACTATGATCCACTCCACATGTGACTTCCATGGGGTCCTCCTAATACATGACTCCGATCATGCCACTCTTCCATGTGAAAACTCTGGATGATACTCTGCTGCCTGTAGGTCTCAGTCAGAACAAGCGATTCTGCACCGCCTGCTGACCAAAGTCCAAAAAATAAATGGACATTTCTATTCACAAAGGTTAAATTGTTCAATGACTCACATGTTGCCTTATGAAGAAAGGACTTAGATCCAGAAAATTAGTCAAGTTTCCCGTATCTTACGCACCAGAGGTAAACGTCACTTGTTCTGTCCACATGGGTCTTTTCTCCTGTATATTCTTCCTATTACAGCTAAAAGGTCCTTCCCAGTGTCTCCCTGAATTATCCCTTTAGCCCTTGAATTCTGGGCTGTGGATGGAGCTCAGTGGTAAAGCTCTGGCCTAGCATACATGAGGCCTGGGGTTCAATCTCTAGTGCCACAAAAAAAGTCTAGAATTCTGCCATCATTAACTATTACTTGTTTTGACAGCAAGCTCCACTCTCAGAAATGCAACTGGTGAAGTAAAAAAGAAACAAGTAACAACCAAAAAAAAAAAAAAAAAACCCACCAGAGAATGACGGCATATCAAGTTAAAAAGGGCTGAAATTAAAAGGTAATCTAAATGGATGTTTATGACCTTGTTTGCTCAACATCCTACATCTTTAGGGCCTTAATCATCTTCAGACTATTATCCTGATTGTGATGGATATTTGTCGGCTGCACTTATGCTTCAGTTACTCAAAACATATGTATTTATTACACACCACAATTAGATTGCAATAATAATCCATGATGACAGCAATAGTTTAATGGAGAAATAGACTCCGCCAAAGATCCTTGGATATCAGAGAGATGCATGCCCACTGGAGGAAGCAGCTTGGAGAACAATGCAGAGAACAAGTGCTCGATTTCTTTATCTGCGATCACAACACCGCCATTTCAGGAGTTGATAGCAAGAGGGGCTAGGAATGGACAGAAACTCATCATATCGAAGGGCAGGACTCACTAAACCACACACAATCGGGGACTCTGATTCTAGACACTGCCATTTGTTCTGTGTGAAAGATGAATGTGAAAGGAACTCCCAGGGATGGGGTGTAGCTCAGTGGTAGAGCATGGGCAAGGCCCTAGCATCAATTAAAAATAAATAAAATGGAGGACCTCCCTCTACATAAGGCCCACGACAGTCAACAGCCATCCCTCTATTTCCGGAGGAGTATGGACTATAAGGGTAATGGCTTGGAGAGGTGAGGAGCTATCTCCTTTCTTGAAAAGGAAACAGAGGAAGAGATGAGATTCTGGAGGACAGTTTATAACTCCACACCGCACTGTGAGGAGAGTCCCCTTCAGGTCTAACCTTCGTTTCTTCTGCTGTCCTTGTTTCTCATAGATTATTTGTAACCTCTGCAAATAGAGAAATACAGTCAGTCACAGCTGGCCATTTGGCTCAGCTGACAACTGTTCTAAAATCCACCATTAACATTTCGTCCCCCAAAAGGGACACCAAGCTTTGCTTTGTAAGAGAGCTATCCATCACACCTCTGAAGTGACAGTCTGGTCACACCTAAGAGAAGACAGGTAGGGGACTATCAACGACATCATCACCACCCATTCTATCTACTAAGAAAAGTCAAAGCAAGATCCCTGCCTGTTTTTCAGCCTCGACTCAGAGCTGAGCACCTGGAATTAACCCAGCCTGCTCCTTGACAGGACACCAGGCCACACAGTGCCGTCTGTAGCAGAGCAGGGACCGCCAGCTCCCAGAATCCCCTGTGCTCCTGCTTCCACATGGTGCTTGTCTCAACAGAATATTATGTTTCCGCAGATGGAGAGAAGGCTATTAAACCTAAATTTTCCACATGTAGTTGCACTCCAACTTGTCTACAGCTGTTTTTTTTTTTTTTCTATCATATAAAATAAAATGGTACCCTTGCCTAGGTGGCCCTCAGAAGGCCACCCTGCTTGCTTTGGGCATTTTCCTACCACAAGCTCTGCCTCAAGCACAGGGTGCTTCTCAGGTTATGCAACTGACTTTAGGACCTCAGTGTCTATAAAGAGACACCTTGAAAACTGGAAGGAGGAGGAGGTTAGGGTGATGATCCATTTGATCCACATTCGCTTTCCTGTTCAGAATCCCCTGGCGGGTTGCTCACCATCTCTAGACCTTGGTTTCCTCGAGGGTAGCATGGAGATTGTGAAATGACAACTTCCATTTAATTACATAAGATTGAACCCCGAACACAATGCCTGGCACCTGGGGAGGGAGCACGTGACAGTGCCTCTGGGTATGAATATTACCACAGTCATCTCTGGGGACAAAGTGGCTGAGGCAGAGTGGGAAAGAGAGCTGTGGGGAAGTGGCTGGGGAGCCGCTGTCCCTGTGGCCCTGCCCATGACCCCACTGTGCAGGGGCGCAGAACATTTCTCCCATTCATCCAGGTCCCACTCCCTCCCAGATCGGGAGCATTGAAGCGGCACAATAAAGGCCTTCCTCCCACAAGATGGGCACCATGCCGGGCTGTGCCTGGATCCCGAGGAGACATCTCTGTCCAGCATTTCGATCAGGGCTCTTCCGAGCCAGCTCCTGGGGTGCACACAAAGACCCATTCAGGAAGGCTGGGGTTCTGAAAGCCAGCAGATGAGCTGAGGGGCCCTGGAAGGGGGTGGAGAAGCCACACAGCGCCTGGCACCAACCCTGCTGGGCCCCACCCGGGGCCAGTGGGCGTGGAGGGCTCAGGTCTGCAGCCACGGCTGCACTCTTTGTTTTCCCCAGATTCCTCTCTGATGGAGGTCCAGGGCATCAAGGACACCAGCTGCCATGGCTGGGATTGAATGACCTCCCCAGAGGAGCCTGGGAACATCCCCCCTCCATAATGCCAGCCCAATAGGCAGGGTATCCAGTGGAAACGGGCCATTACTAACTGGCCTGCCAATCCCAGAGTGCTTCTTTCTGGGAAAAATGCCTCTCAGAGGTTCTCACCCTGCTAAGGTACTAGCTGTAGCACTGAAGGAAGAAATGAGAAGCTAAATTAATATATAAAAGGCATTGGCTATTCCCTAGGACCTAGAAAGCAGCTCCATGCCCATCATCCTCTGTTTTCCCATCTGTAAAATGGGACTAATAATCTGTTGGAATTCAAACAGTAGCTGCTGTGAGAGAATTTCCAGGTAGCAGTTGGCGTATTTTCTGAGCTGCCTTAGCTTTTCTCCCTGAGGTACTCTGGGACACACAAGAAACCCTGGGCCAGGACTCCAGGCAGCATGGCTCTGTGGGCAATCCCCAGCTACATGGGATTTGAAGCATCAGGGATATGGGGTGCCCTGAATATTAGGGCAGAAAGGCTGATTCAGAGACCATGACCCTCCATTGCAGAGAAAAACAGGATACCTGAGACCTTTCAAAGAGTGAAGGTTATGGGACACTTGTGTAAAATACAGAGGGAAGTTTACTCCAACAACCACGTTAGAGGGATGGCATACCCAGTCAGCTCCATAAGCAATTCTTAAGCTTCTGCCGGTGCCAGCACTGAATAAGATGCTGGAGTTGAAAAGATTATTGCCCATTGCCTCCAAATCTAGAAGTCATTGCAACAAGGAGACAAACCCACCGTGAAACAGAAAACTGAGCCACTTTTGGCACCCAGGTTGTAAGGCATTTTCTCTGGCACAGTAGCATTTTCTAGATGACTCAGCTGAGAAGGACTGGAAGGATTTCCTGTGATCTGCAGATGTTTGTACCTCTGTATATCTAACTGTTCACTTTTCCTGGAATCCACCTACTGCATGCATTCATCTGGACATCTTCCACCCGGTGGTAAGACTCATACAAGCATCACCTCCTCCAGGAAGCCTTCCCTCACCACACAACTTGAATTAGGGCTTCCCTTCATCTAAGGATTCCCACAGCACCCTGGCCATGCCTCTTTCTTTGCCATTAGAAAATTCTATGCCTTTAGAAAATTGTCCATTTACTTTCTCCTATCTTCTCGGGGGATAAGCACTGTACATAATTAACCTTTTTAACTTCATCATCTCTTGTAGCACTGGCACAATGCAGAAGTTTAAGTGATTATTGTATGAAATGGATGCGTTATCTCACTCTCGAGTAGTTGTTGGCATAAACTCCACTTTATATTTCACAAGAGTATCTTGTACCCTTGGCTCTCCGGAAGTTCTATCTTATATCAAACCAATTCTGTCCTGCAAGCATGTATTTCTATTTTTTTTCCTAACTTCAGGAGACATTAGTTAGTCATCACCCTCATTCTTATCAGTGATAATAGAAATTGTTATTACTATTCCCCTTAATTTCTTTCTACTGAATCAACTTTATTCAGGGTGGGGACTTATATTAGGAATGAACTCTCAGAATCTCAAATCTGACAGTTTTCCCTTCTCATAGCCAAATAGAAAAGAACTTTAAGAAGGATTTTGATCAGCTAGAGACTACTCATTTCACCATGTTTTATGAAGCACCTACTATGTGCCAGGCTGCCTGTGATGGAGGAGGAACAAATGAGTAAGTACCTGCCGTTAAGAGAACTTCAATCTGGAACAGGGAGTAATGGGGTAACTTTCCTAATAAAAATCTAGTAAAAACCAGCACTTCATTTTCTTTGTGGTCCTTGGTTAGAATTGCTAATTTATGTGAAAATGTAGAAAAGTCCAGAGCGGAGGAAAATAAATTTCAATTCCTGAGCAACTTGGGAAATACTTGAGGGCTCAATCAGGGGACACATTGGGGATACAATGGAAAGTCCTTTAGAGAATAAGTTCCATGTGCCTATTAACACCTTGAAAGAAATCCATGTGCATTTTCACTGCTAAGGAGAGGTGGCCTCCACTGACCACACTGTCACTGGCAAGAGCCACACTGGTCAGCAACCCCCAAACTGGCAGGCTCCCTCTCTCTGGCCCAGGAGCTCAGGGTCTGCGTGACTTGAGACAAGTCATCTGGGGACACTTGGGATTCTGAGCGAGGGAGCCAGTGGAGGCAGCACAGATAAGGTCTGGACAGAAATTTGGCAGCCTGTACAACATCTGCTTGGGCTGAGGTTCTGGCTCTGGCTCCTGCTGGGAGCCTGGGGCTGGAGACTGGGAAGCCTGTGAGTGCAGCTGGTTACAGCAGGTGGCGCCAGAGAGCAGAAACCAACCCTCAGTGGACCCAGGGTGGTGTTAACCTCCTCCCAAACAGGGGCACTGTGGACTAGGGAAGCAAAGGAAACCACACTCTCATCAAAGTCTGGAAAAAGACAAATTTTCCAGATGGCTGAGAGAACCAGAGATGGCTCTTTCTCAGGGAAAAAAAAAAAAAACAAGGTCGAACCACTTCGAACCCTTAGATAGCTGTTGAGCAAAGTATAATTCCCCAAAACACCTCCCTCAGCTCCAGCAACCAAACCAAAACAAAACCATAGCAAGGAAAACCCTAACCTATCATAAATGATAGAGCTCTGGCAACCAACATTTTAAAGCAAGCAAACAAATTTTAAAAGGGACAGATATCTAAATCTTAAAGCTACTAGAAGACATAGTCTGCATAGGCTTGTCTCTAAATCATACCATTAATGGAAAAGGACAGCAAGAAAATTTCCCTCCCACGATGCCCAAGGGTCCTCCTTTTGTGTGCCTCCAAGAAGAAAGCATGTTCTTACTTATTTATTCACATAATATCATAAAGTTTATAAGAGAACTTCAAGGACTGGGGAAGAGACAACCTCTCTCCTCTAAAAGATAACATTCAAAAGCAGTCGACTGCTGAGATGTACAACAAAGAGCTTTTCCTCATATACTTTAGCAGTATGGGGTGGCCCCAGGATAAACCTTAGGGAATGCAAGGAATTTTCCTTGTTTTTCCATTTGGTCTGCTTTCATATTGTTCCTTCTCTCATGGGAAATAGATACCTCAGGTCTGATGTTATATGAATCAATCTTCGTAGTTGACTTAGGTGCATATATATAACAAAATGTTGCCTTGCTTGAAAAAATTGTTGAAACTTTTGATGCGTGTGCCTTGTCAATCTTCTATTAAAAGCATCTGTGTTCTTGGCTCATTTCGTAGATGTGTCCAGGGTTTGTCCCATATCCTACCTACCAACTGCTACTGTGATGGGTCTCAATCACAGATGTCCCTATAGCAGAAAGTACAAGGGCTTCGGAAAAGGACAATGATAGTATAGGGAAAGGAAGGAGGGATGGCCTCTGGGGAGAACAGATTGGTGTCATGGAAAGGATACTGAGGTTATTCTACCCTTCAGTACATGCTATTTGCTCTGCATGTGATGCCCTTCCTCAACTCCCATCTTCTTCTTTTTGTGTGTAATTTCTGATATTCTTCAAGAATCAGTGCTGACTTGAACCATACTCAATCAGCCCCTGGCCCCTAGGAATCCTGTGAAATCCCCCCTCCCAAATAAATGACACAGGAATGATGCTATGTCTCCACCTCTCCCCCCAATTATACTACCCACTTACTAACTGGCAGATTCCCACCATCACCACTTTTTTTTCATTCTTAACAGTTTCCCAGATCCCTTTCCCTCCAATTTTCCCCTAAGTGGAGTCACTAGATAAAAACAGAATATTCTGTTAAATTTTGAGAAGCGACAAATAAAGTTTTAGTGTGTGTGCCAAATATGGCATGTATTGCATTTTCATTCACTAACCATGACAATCATACTCCTAAGACCACTGAGTTGGTGCCTTGTGCCCTCCCTGCCCTGGGACAGCCATTCTACTGCAGGTTAACCTTCCTCCCAGCCCTGCCGAGAAATGGGACACCCCCTTCCACACACTTCCGTCACCCTGGGAAAATAATCCAAGGTCAGTTTCAGATCCATTTATAGGTTTTTTCCCCTCCTATACTGGGTGTATTTAATCAGTAGAAATGAAATTTAAGTGTTTCAATTCAATATAATAGCAGTTGTTCAATTAATTTTTAAATAGAAGAGTTACCACTTACTTTTCATTTAAATGTAGTTTAATAAATTGTATGACTAGTATGACTCTGACATTTTGCAGTCTGTAAAATCCATGTTTAATTTCAAAGATTGGTGTGCTGGATGTAGAGCTATTTACCTTTTCAGTTCCTGTGGGCTCTTTCCACCCCTTTTTTCTTGAAGGAAGCAAGGTGATCCAGGTGAGAAGGGAGGCATCTGCAGAGACACATTCAATCCCATCAGGAAATGTCCATCATTAAGAAATACTGTTCACAAAAAAATAAAGTGTCCCTCTTTATCTTACCATCTTAGCCAATGGCACTTTAAAAATGAACATAGAAACATCCTGGATTCCTCTAACAAATCCCTTCTGCCAAGATGAACATTGTTTCTACTTACATCTAATCTCCCAAGGTGAAAAACTGCAACACGGATAATTTATAGCAGTATTACCCTAACGTTTTCACCTTATGACACACAGAAAATCATAATTTCATGAGTAGAGTAAGTTGGAAAGAATTTGGGAAATTCTAGAAGAGGCTTAGTAATGAAATTAATTAATAAAAATATTTTTTAAAAATAAAATATGTTGAAAGATTAAATATAGAATTTGATTAAAATCTCCCAGCTAATAATTTTCTATTGAGGAACACCCAATGCCTGGCTTTTAAGAGGGAGGGATAAAAATTACATGTGTTGACAGAAAAATACAAAAATAAGAGAAAATTAAGAAAAAAATCTAATATTTTGCACTATAAGCAAAGCAAAGAACTTCTATGTTGATAAACACATCATGACAAAAAAGAATAAGCAAACTAATACTTGTTTAACAGGAAGATCCAGGAAATGAAACGTTGTTTAGCTGTCCTGGAAGGAACACTTCCTGTGGCAGGAGTATTCAAAGAATTGCCTACAATCAGTCATTACAGAAGTTAAGACATTTATACACAAAGTTGTACATGGAAAGTTCAAATAAAATTGAAAATTTCTAAATAGCTATCAAATTGATTCTACATTTTTTGCCACTATAAGGCACTTTTGATTATCAATATCCCAATTATTAATACCCGTAGGACATTACGTCACCTCTGGACCATCCAGCATGTCTGGGGATGTCAGCCTCATAGAAAGAGGCCACAGCAAGCTTGCACCCTGGCCCATAGCTAGCCCATGTGATAGGGCAAATGAATAGGTACCAAAGAATAGAAATGTTTTGACCAATTGAAAATCATCCCCAAATATTGAGGATTGTAGAACATCGAGGAGACTTACCCATGGTAAACTCAGGGATAGCCTTTCTTTCCTAGCCAGCCTGATTGCATGGACAGAGATAGTGCCACCATTCCATTGAGTCACATGTGCCGAGTGACTGCAGAATGCCAGGCACAGGGGCTGAGCCCTGGAGCGAGAAGAAAAAATGCAAAAACCTTGGTCCTATTCATAGCAGCTTGCAGCTCGCAGAGTGAGATGAACCCACAAGCAGAGATGCAAAGGTTCACATGCCTCATGTCCCACTATCAGGTTGAACGATTCTTAATTCAGTGATTCTTCTCTGCCATACCCAATTAATGCTCTAACCAGGCACACTTAATTTTACAGAGCATCTTGCTGTCATTCTCCTGAATAATTCTCTTTTTCCCAAGAATATGTCTTAAATTTCACTCCTAAAAGTGTTTTTCTGCATGGAAGAGTATGCCACTTTCTTCTTCTCACTTGTAGCTAGCCCAGATGGTTTCAGAGCTTGGAAAGAAGGGCATGGCACCACCAGGCACCATTTTGTGAATGCAGTACCTTCCTATATGCCTGGCATGGAAAACCCAGACGGCTGAAGTGCTGGGTTGAAAACGCCCCCAAGGGTGTTAGAGGAAGGAGAGTTTTCTTTCCTCATCCGGCTTTCTGGGCCTCAGCAGGGTTTCCGTGAGCAGATGACTTTGAAATTGACAGCCAAACCCATGCTTCTCAAGAGCCCTTCTCCTTTAGTTCCAACCCTGAAAGGATCACAGTATTGAGCCATGTGCTTTTCTTGACTCTGTCATGGATGGCACATCCATCAGGGAGTCCCATCTGAGCCCCCAGCAAAACAAAATTAACTAATGTGCATAAATTAGCACCAAACGTCTACCCAGTGGAGAAATGCCAAAACTATTCTTTTTACAACAAATAACTGACCATCCCCCAGTTTCCATCAGCCTCTTTCTTCAACAGTAACCCCTCACCACACTTCAGGGTAACATGTATAGTTGACCAAGTGATTTCAAATGCTTTTCCTCATTTGCCCTTTGATGTTTGGGAGGCAGGCAATGTAGAGGTTTCATTGTTATTATATAAGTGAGGAAAATAAAGCTCAGGGGAGATAAATAGCAAGTCATACAGTTCAATCTTGAAGAGGTAGTTGTTGAATTAAGATCTTCTAACTGAATTCCGTGTTCTTTCCATTATACCATTTACATCCAGCAAGGAACCAAAGGAAAGTTTGAGAGGAATTACATTAAAGAAGATACCAGGATCCTGTTCTCTCAAACTCCAACACACAATTCACCAGAAGTACCTAACAAAAGCGTATGAGTCACCTTTGATGTATAGTTGATTCTGAGAAAACCACACACACACACACACACACACACACACACACACACACACACGCACATTTATATGTATATAAAATTGATCATCTTAATATTTAAAACCACTCTCTGCATTGTTTTTTTCAATGCAATAAGTGCATACAGAACATAGTAGATAGCTGGATTAGTTTATTCATTCTGTAACAACTACTTGTTGAGAGAATAAACTAATGCTTCTCTCTCTTACAGCTACATCTTTTTTTCATATCCCACAATTGTTCTTCAACCTCAGCCAGCCCCGTCTCCTCACTGCCCACCAACCGGATGCAGTACTGGAATGAGCTCAGTGGAAGGGGATGCAAGATGCTGAATGGATCACAAGTAGACAGAAATAAAATAGCAGTCTCTGTTCTGCTTTTTCTGCTGAAACATAACCTACAAACTCCAGCTTCAGAGGTCACTGGGATAAGAGAATGCTTCAATCTTTTGGGACAGGTAATCTTTTTTGGAAATAGATATTCAAATCACATTTTGTAGACGAAGGGCTATATGCTCAGAGATATTAAATAACAAGCCAAAGAAGAGATGACAGGCAGGGGAAGGAGGCAGAGTTTGAATGAAGTTCTTACTCTTAAGCTTACCCTTGTATCTCCCTACCCATGCCCCGGTGCTCTGTAAAGGTTTCTAGCACATTCCACCTGAGCATCATTGTACTAGATGTTTATTCAACTCTTCCCCAGACATCTCTGGATGATGGCTACCTCCTTTAACTCCTTTGAGGCTTTCCTCACATTTTGCCTACTCAATGAGCCCTTCTCTGACCACCTGAAGTTGTAACTCATCATTTATATACCCTACCTCCATGACTCCAGACCCTTCTTACTCATTTTGCTCTTTTTCCACAGGACATAATATCTAACACAAAAACATTTAGTTATTGATAGTGTTTATAGTTATTACCCACATAGATTTTGTCTTTTTAAACTCACGGATGCATCTAGAACACTAAGAATGGTATGAATATAGCAGATGTCCACACAATGTTTGCTGAATTTGAGGAATAAGTGGATAGTAGATGTGAGAAACATGCTCACCTCTCCAAACCCAAAGAATGAACTGAGAGACAAAAGGTACAGAGAAGTGAGGCTTTTAATGATGGTCTTGCAAGACTGGTATCTGGGGGAGCAGACACACCTAGAGCAATTACAATCAGCATTTATTCCCTCGTGCACAAGATTCCTCAGTGTCTGAGTACCATGGGATGTGCAGCCTTCCCAAATGTCAAATAGGCTTTACTATCTCCTATTGGGTTATTTAAGGAAATGTACCTTTTGTTGTGCCCACCTCCCTTTGCTCTCTTGTGGCAGGAAGGCCTTCTTGGGTTGAGTGTATCTCTGCTGGTTAGATCAATCCTTCCCCCTCACCTCCTATTTATCAAGGGGCCATGAATTTATCACACTCTGGTGTTACCTGCTTTTAGCTTTCCATTCTGCTCTCCCCTCCAGCTGCTTTTCTTATATCCTAATTTTACCTTTAAGGCTAGATACTATATTCTGCAAATGGATCGCTGGACCTTCAATTTCTCACAGTAGACCACTCAGTCAGTGTGTGTTGAATGAATAAAGTGATAAGACTCCTTGCCTTACTAAGCCTTTGAGTGGATTCCATTTATTAATGCAAGACCCAATGACACATAAAAGATCTCCTTTAATCGGCCTCTAAGTTCTTTGAGATAAAGAATCAGATTCCATATTACAGATATGTGGGCTAGAAGAAATAAAATTAAATTAAGCAACAATCCTGTCTGGTAAGTGACAGAGCAGAATTTGAACTCTTTTCTGTGCAGCCCTAAAGCTCGGGGACATCCTACCCTGTCACAGCACTTCTCAATGAACTCACCTAGAAAAGAGCTAACTCTACTAGGGAAATTTTGACCCTTGTAAATAGGTAAGTTTTAGCCATTCATAGTTATTATTATTTTCTTACTCAGGGCAAACTCAAGATGAACCTGATCATTTCCCAGACTTATTATTCTAGAGCCAGGAAGCAATGCCTGTTGCTGTACAAGGCCTGACAATTTGCATTTCTAATCATTCAAGAATTTAATTAGTATCATGGCCTTAATCAGGTGTGCTGCGAATACAGCTGATGTCATCAGAGCTTACTTAATTAGTTTGAAGGGGAAGGAAGTTTTTTACATTCTGAATATGTCTCCACCCGTATAAAGGTGAAGGGCCTCAGGGGTTTGAGGAGAAGAAAAGAAACCAACTTAAAATCTGGATTCTGTGATTAAAGATTTTTTTTTTTTTTTTTTTTTTACATTTCCTGGGAAAGGTTTCTGAAACTATAATATCACTGAAATAAAAATATGATGGTAATCAAGTGCCAACTTCAACCAATTTCATTGAGGCATATTTTACATACCATAGTGTTTATCACTTATGATGGATAAACACTACGGTCCATCAATTCAATGATGATTTGTAAATCTGTAGAACCTGGCAAATATCACCATGACCCAGTTTCAGAATCTCTCTAGCATCACTCAGAGTTTCTTCAGGCCTATTTGCAGTCAATCCCTTCTGCCCCATCCCACAACCCCTTTCCAGCCCAGTCCAACCACTGATTTGCTTTCTGTGTCTTTAAATTTGTTTGCTTTCTATGTCTATGAGTTTGTCTTTTCTGGATATCCCATATAAATTGAACACAACAGTATGTACTGGTTTTGAAAAGAAGCCATTCTTTCTAAGTGACTTTTTTCCTTTAACATGATTTTGAGGTTCATCTAGGTTGCAGTATGTGTCAGTATTTTACTTTCTTTCATTGTTGAATAGTATTTTATTGCATGGATATGCTTCATTGTGCTTGTTCATTCATCAGCTGATGGGCATTTAGGTTGTTTTTCCCCTTTGGCTAATATGAATAATGCTCCTATGAACATTCATGTACAAGTCTTTTAGTGGATATTGTTTTTTTCAATTCTCTTGAGTAGATTCCTAGGAGTGGCATTAACAACTCTTACTTTATTTTTCCATTTAACTTTTTAAGAAGCAGCCAAACTGTTTTTCTAAAGTAGCTGTTCCATTTTACATTCCCAATAGGAACATGTAAGGGCAAGCACTGATTCTTAAAATTGCTTTGGATGGTAGAATTGAAAGTCTTTGGCTTCTTGTGTTTAGCCTCTGAATTGTAACCTTATAAGAAAACTGTGAAATATCCAAATCACACTGTATACTATTAAAGAGAAGAAATGATGGGAAATTAATTGAAATAAATGAAATTTAGACAAGAGAAAGGATTTGTAGCAAATAAGTAGTACTCAGTTTTCATTTGCTAGGAAATTAAATCAACCAATTAAGTAAAAGAACAGTTAGATTTGCCATATAGATTGCTCATTTACCCTAATTCACTCTGAGGTTATATAACAAAGACACTAGAGTTTCATAAATAAATGAAATAATATTTTCCCTCTGTTATCTCCATATCATGAAAGAACATTTTTATGGACTTCATCTAGTTCTAGCATGTATCAGTAAAGCTGGGGTGAGCCTGCTTGCATATGAAAAGCTCCAAGCTATTTCATTTTGTCTGTGACCTTCAGACAAAATTCTGATGAAATCTACAACACCAAAAGAAGGGCGATGCACCCAACTCCTGAGCTGAAAATTTACTTGGATCTCTGTTATGCAGTTCATGAGTTCATCTGTTTATTTGGGAAAACATGAATATGTTGTTTGAGATGCCAAGAGGAGTAAGACATGAGCTGGGACTTCAAGGGAGAAACAGACCTGTCAACCAATGCTGTGGCAAAGTATTGTAAATACAGCATCAAAGAAAATATAGATTGGAGAAGGAGTGAGAACAAAAAAAGAAGGAACCAGGCTAGGAAAGTCAGCATAGAAGAGGTAATTCTTGAGTTGCTATGCTAAAGAGGAGTGGGTGTTTGTCAGACAGCCAGGAACAGGATGAGAGATGGCCATTCTAGCCAGAGGCTCCCACAGGAGCAAAGGTCTGGAGCCTTGAGAGAAACAGCAAAAACCTTCAGCATGGCTCCAGCAGCTGAGGAGCAGATGAGTGGATGGAGCAGGAGAGGAAGGCTGGAGAGGGCCTTGTTTGACTTAGTAAAGAGATTAAATTATTGCAGGGAGCTATTGCTGGGCTTTGGGCTAGATTTGACATGTAAGATTTAAATTTGCTCCATTTGATTTTGAATACAGTAAAGAGGATAACAATTAGGAGGCAATTCGAGTAGCCAGGCTAGAGACTGAAATACATACATAAGTAAGAAAATAAATAAATAAAGGAGGCAGAGGATAGTAGCCTTGTTCAGTGGGTGGGATCAACAGAGTAACTGGGACAGAGAACCCTCTTCTAAGGCCCATGATAAAATGCAGACTTCTAGGTCCCTTCAGCATGATGTAAAGGCTGGTCTTGGCCTCAGAATCGGCATTTTAACAAGTATTCCAGGTGATTGTAATGTAGCTTGATTAGAGATGCTCACCTGCAAAGCATTGAAGATTCACAATTCAGAGGAGCCGAGCAAAGAATATTGGATTTCAGAGCTCACTAAAAGCAGTGAAACCAGGAGGGCCCTGGAGATACATAAACTGCCAAATGTTGGGTGAACTTTGCCTCTGGCCCTTCATGCTGGTCCAGTAACTCTGGAAAAGAAAAACTACACTTTAAAAAAATTAAAATTAGTCAGCACAGGCAACTGAATTTAATTGGAGTCTCTTTGCCCATGTATGAGATTCCAAAGAGGCTAACTGTGCTCATCTCAGTGAATTTATATCTCATCACACAGGTAAGAGACTTAATATTTCTATGAATTAACTTCTGATACAAAAATGTTATTCTGCCTTTAAAATATCCTCTCTCTCCCTCTCCTTCTCTTTCGTCTATCTGCCTAACTAGGAGAGAGCTCTCGATATTATCTCTTTTATACCATAAATTCTAAAAGAAGAAACTGAAGTTGTCAAAAATCGTTTTGTTTTGGTGGGCCAGTAGAAAATAAGCACTGAATAAATACTTTCTGATGAGGAATCTGCAGATATGTTGATGCCTTATTTGCATATTTCTATAGATGCTGAATGTATAATTTGTGTGTAATGTTAATTTAAGAGAGTGTGTTACTGTGTTCTGTTTTGTTTTGCACATTTTTAAATAAAAAAACCCACCAGAGTAATAAATTAAGCATTTTAATTAAGTGATGTGGCACACTATTAATGCATTTCACTGCTTATGCTATTTCATGACTCAGATAACTGTTCATCCAATAATGTCCTTATTAAACATCTACACTCACTACAAGCCTGATGGAACATATTTAGTGGGCACCCAATTTGCATTATGTCCTCCAACCAGAATTCCAAACACTGACTAAAAGTCCCCCATGTTTACTACCTAATTGTTTCCATGGTAGGTACTAAGTGCTAGGTGCTTTACATGAAAGATATCATTGAATATCCACAGTGACCTGAAGTAGCCCATGCCATTATTTTTCCCATTTTACAGATGAGAAAATGGAGAACAATTGGGTGAACATGGTCAAAGCCATGGACAAGTAATTTTTTTTAAAAAGGAAGGATTTTACCTTAATCTGAACAGGCTTTAAAAATGATCCCATGTTGCTTCTCAAGTTTCCATTCTAACCAAGCAATAAAATGAGTGACTTTAATTTAATGGAAATGAAACAAAATCTGGAGTATGGAAAATCCTGTCTCCTAATGGTTTTCTGCAGAAATTACCAAGTGGGAATTTACCCTGCCTTTCCTTCAGGAATGTGATGGTTAATATGAAACATGATGATGTGCAGGGAAATAAAGCCCTGATCTGGAGCATTTGTACATTTCCATGGTGTCTCATTTCCCACCAATCTCCACTACTGAAGGCAGAGGTGGCAAGAGATAATGTAGAGAGTTAGCTCATGAGCTGCTCAGAGCCAGTTCCAGGATACCACTGTGCCTGTTCCCCATGAACGATCAAGTTTCTCGTGGTTTCTGGACCAGGCCCAGAGATCTTGAACTAGGGAGATGATACCCTCTTCTTGGGTAGGAAACAGCTCACAGGAAAGGGTGGTGCCCCACTATCTACAACAGAGTGCTGGGATGTACATGCCACCAAGCTATTTTTAATTAAAAAGTGATGACAGCTGAATATATTCCCTGACTCTGCAGCTAATAACACTCCTGACCTAGACCTCACTTGTTAGACCCACTCCTGAAACCAGACCAGAAGTCCCTAATTGAATATCCATAGTGACCCCCACCACAGTCACCCTCATATTTTATTATTGGCTATAGCTGTTTCAACAGATGCAGGTCTAACCAAATCCAAGCCTAATAGAAGCATGCAAGTGGGGAAATAAGAGGGAAAATTTTATGTGCTAAATCACGTCCACAAAGGGAGAAGTAAGGATAAGCAGCTGTCTGGGAGGGAGAAGACCAAAGATCCATTGTTGGAGAAGTCCTACAAGGCAAGAATTCATTCCATCGGCCATCGTTCATAGCTGTGACTTGTTACCTATTTATTTCTCACAGTAAAAACAATGTGCCTGGCAGCCCTGTTATGAACACAGTTGTGTGTGTGTTCGATAAAACATGGATTTTGTAGTCACACATACTTGAAGCACTTTATCTTCTTCAGTATCATTTCATCCTCACTATTTTGCCCATTGTATAGCTATGGGAAACTGAGTTGCAAGAATTTAAATGATGGTTTCTGAATTGAAACCAGGATATGCCTGATAATAGAGCCTGAGATTTTTAGAATGTACTTGAAGCTTCTCCCTTCTTTCAACAGCTGTCTCCCCTCCCCTCTGCTCCCTTTCTCCCCTCTTCACCCTTCCCTTCCCTCCCCACCACAGTCACCCTCATATTTTCTCCCAACGGCATGCTATTCCTGCTACTATCACCTGGAAGGAGACACCCTCTTCCTGACTTTATCCTCTATACCTGTGCGAGTCCTAGCCCTTCCTTAAGGTCCTATTCAAGTTCTAACCTTCCTGCAAGTTTCCTCCGATGGTTCTAACCCACTCGGCATTAATTTTGCCTTGCCTTAGTTACTCCCTGTTTTAGAACTAATTTATCTTCTTTTCTGCCCTCAAGTACAAATTGTCATGGGCAAAAGCCACATTTAGATTTTTTAATGCCAAGCTTTAGTTCTTTTTTTTTTTTTTTTTTTTTTTTTGGTACAGGAGTGAGCCCAGGGGTGTTCAACCACTGAGCCATACCTCCAATCCATATATTTTGAGACAGGGTCTTGCTAATTTGCTTAGGGCCCCACTGAGTTGCTGAGGTTGACTTTGAACTTGTGGTCCTCCTGCCTCAGACTCCTGAGCCATTGGGATTACAGACGTTCACCACAGCACTTTTGGTAGATATTTAAAACAGTTTAAATTAACTAATAGTACTGTGCCCATGGGTCTATGGATGGAATGAAGCTCTGAGAATTCTAGAATCAGAGGAAAAGCCAACATTGCTGAGTACTGACTACATGCTAATGCCTAAGTTATGCATTTTGTGCGTAGGACTTGATTTAAACCTAATGGTTAATAGCATGACTCCCATTTTACAGATTTTTTAAAAAGGCCCAGGGAAGTTAAGAAATTGGCTAACACCATATTATTAGCTGAGCTATGACTTCAATCCAGACCAGTCTGACTCCAAAGCCGTACCATAATGCCATGTAGGTCATTATGTTCACTCTTGGTTTTTTGCTTGTTTGTTTTATTTTGGGTTTTTGCTTTGTTTTTGCTTGGCTGTACTGAGGATCAGACCTAGGATCTCTCCCATGCTAGACAAATGCTTTACCACTGAGCTACATCCCATCAAGCACGTTCTATTGCATCCATGAGAAAGCAGCTGATCAAAACCCCAGGAGAAGGGCACTGGAGCCACTCCAATGAAAGAAATGCTAAACCACCACTTGGTAATATGTCCTACCCTCTATTAACCCTAATATGCAGAAAGTCATTCTTCATGTCTATCCTAATTCTCTCTTGCTTCCATTTCATGCCATTTCCTTTTGTTTTGAAGGCAAGAATAAGGAAAACAACCAATTGCCATTTCCTAGCCAATAGTCTTTTTTGGACTGGACAATTCCTATGACATCATCTCAACTTCCTTTTCTCTAGTACAAAATATAGCCACTCGCCTCTTAGAGTGAATGCTGTCCTCACCGGTTTTTCCACCCAGAGTGAATTACAACTGTCATCGGGGGACATTGGTAAGAACCACCAGCAGGACTGGCTAATCCATGGGCAGATGTTCTCAGATCAAAGATTCATGCTGAAACCAGCCATCAGAACAAAGAAACAAAGTTCATGGAGGAAAAAACGATGCCGGAAGCCAACATGTCCCCCATCACCATGTTACCAGCCATCCCCACCGCCCTCACAATAAACTCAGAGCCAGGGTGTTGGAGTGGGTGTAGAAATGAAGCAAGAAGGCCATGGCAGCTTCTAATCTGGGGAAACCAGGGATTGGCAGGCAGCCCCCATTCCTGGCATCTGGGGAACAAGGGCAGCTCAGGAAACATAAAAAAACTCAGGGGAGACCAGAGGAGGGGAGCCTTTCAAATGAGAGTGTTAAATGTCTGGAGCCCAGTGACTAGGACAGTCCTTGCCAAATGCAACACTGCAAACAAAGAGAACTTTCCTGGGCTCTGGATTTGGAGGCCACAGAACAATGACAGGGAAAACCTGTAGGGAAAATAACAACAACACTGAAGCCTCCTTTAGCATGGCAAAATCCTTCCACAGTTCTTACAGGGAGCGTAAGAATCAGCCTGCAGCCAGGGAGAGGCTGGCTCCTTGGGTCAGGAAGGGCAGTGGTGTGGCTGGCTCCCTGAAACAGACCAGTCCAGTCCGTTTCAAGAACAGAGCCTGTGCCGTTTACCTGCAGATCAAAGTTCTCTCTTAATAAGGCATGTGCTGGAGAGGGCAGAGGGCAGGGTTGCCCCTGCATTCCATTAAAAAGGGATTATGGGCTGTCTGACCAGGTGAGCAGTGTGATCTGAGAACAGAAACTTGCCCTTTGGAGTGGGGTGGGGGTGGGGGTGGGGGGGGGGGTGCTGTGGCAAAACAAAAGCCTTAAGAGACACAATCAGCAACTGTTCACTGCAGCAGGGTGGTAGCATGGCGTCTGTGTTTGTGCGTGTGTGCAAGGGCGTGTGCAATATTTTCTGCTGTTGCTAAGATGGTTCCCCCCTTCACTGGCCTCTCGCCCAATCAAAAGGTAGCTGCTCCTCATTGGCTGCCTGGCTTTATCGAATGACCATGACGAGCTGGAGTTGAGCCCACCTCATTGGTTTATTCCTATGGCCCATTGTCAGGGGAGAGCAAATCAGACACCTAATCAATATTTTGTGAAGTGGCACTAGACTCCTGGCAAAATTTGCATTAAATTTCTCCCTGTCTGTGCCTTTGCACTCAGATAAGCATCATATTAACTTCGGGGATACAGAGAGAGGCAAGCAATCAAACACTGTCATCCTTCAGCCATTTTGGATATATTCCTGAGCCAGGCAAAAATCTTAAAATGCTAAACATGAGACGGTGGGGTTAGCTGTAAATAAGACACAAATCTCCTGAGCATAAACATATTTAACTAAGCTAAATTAACAGTGGCCCTTCTCCATGAAACCTTGACTTTTCTTCCTTCCTTTCTTCCTTCCTTGCTTCCTTCCTTCCTTCCCTTCCTCTCTCCCTCCCTCCCTTCTTTCTTCCACAAACGAGTCAGATTATATGGTAGCCCTGGGTACAGGGCTAAGGTAAGAACTATTTCCTTACTCCCTCATTCTATAGCAAAGCAGAAATAGGGCTTGACACATTTGAAATTACCTGGCTCTGAAGGAAATCGGGCTCAGATCATCCATGGGATGAGATGGAATCAAGGTTCCACAGATAGGAAAGAACCATGGTGAAGGAGGGGTCTCCTGATGGGAGACAGGTTTCTGAGTCAAAATTTGGTCTAGTAACCAAGGTTTCCCAGAATTCTACATAAACCTTGGTTTAAAGGTGAATGAGTAGGAATCTTGAGGAAGAAAAAAAAATTGAGGATGAATAAATGTCCTTTCTTTCACAGAGAAGACAAAAGTACCTAGAAAAGAAATTCCACATGTCTTCTGTCTACCACCCACAGCAGCCACGACGTCTGCACCTCTGTGCTCCTCCCTGATACAATGAACAAAGAGGCTGTTTCCATTCGAACCAGCCCTGTGCACTAGCCTCCTCCCGATTTGCCTTCTCCAGGCTCTCCGACAGTTTTCACCTTATTCTCTTATATCATCAAATTTTCAAAACTCCCCCTGTCTTCAGGTGCCATCTTCAGCACCATTAAAATGTGTCGCAATATTCCTTGTCTTTAAAACTAAAGATAAAAAAGAAGAAGAAAACACCACTCCCCGTAGCTTTGAAAGGCTTTCTGTTCGGCTGGCACACGTGGTCCGACCCTGCTGATTGTTAAAACAGTGGAACACTAGCAGATGTGTTGGGAAGCACTTCTACTGTAGTCCTCCAACTACCTGCTCCCACCTTTCCCAACCTAGCCTCTCCCCTGGGACCTCCTGGACATCCCAAATCCCAGCAACCATAGGGTCAATGTCGGGATCAGCAGGGCCCTCCAGGACCCTGTTCCAGAGGATAGTCAGCCTCACTTCCACATCCCATAGTTATTCCCATACCATCCCTGCTCAGACCCAACGTTTTCTTTGAGTCATTCTCCTCTATTTTCTTCCCTTTGGGGGTAAAATACTTGAAAGCATTGTCTATTCTTGCCATCTCCATTTCTCTTCTGCTTTTCTTTTAAACCCATCCCAAACAGGTCATCTTTCCCATCTCCCCCGCAGCCCAGTGTCTGTCAATGAACCTCTACTTTGCTAAATTCCAAGTTCATTCCCAGTTCTCATCTTATGTGGCTTGTTGGCAGCAGTGGACACAGTATGTCACTCCCTTAAAACATCTTTCCTCCTTTGCTTTCTTCTTTGTCTCTCTGACACCATTCTCTGTTCTCCTTCCAGCTGTCAGCATTTGGTTCTTTGTGGATTCCTTCTCCTCTCCCTGATTCCAGCCATTGAAGTGCCAGGGCTCAGGGTTGGGACCTCATCCTCTTTTCCCCTCTGCATTCGCTCTCTGGGGGATCTCTCTCAGCCCCTGACATTGAATTCCACCTAAAATCTAGGCTCATCTGTTCAACTCACGTCTGCACTTGGGTATCTAATATTCTTCTCAGATTTAAGTCTTATGAAACTGTGCCCTGGCTCTCCTGCCTTAAACTTTTCTTTCTTGTTCCAGCCTTCCTTCTCCCAAGAAGCAGCAGCGGCATCCCTCCCATTACCTAGGTCCAAATCCTTGGTGTCAGCCTGGGTGCCACTTTCTGTCATACCACACTGTAATCTACTAGCCAGCCTGAAGCTCTGCCATCACATTAGATCCAGGATCTGGCCATTTATCACCATCTCCAAACATATTAAGTTTCCCCTGTATTATTTCAACGACCATCTATAAGTCTCCCTGCTTTCCCTCCAGCCCCATCAACCATCCCTTCTCCGTGCAGAAGCTGCAGAAGTCTTTTTCATAGATAGTCAGTTCATAGTACTCCTCTGCTCATAGTTTTCAAATAGCTTCCATTTCATCCAGAATCAAACCCAGAGTCTATGGTATAACCTGGGCATTGAAAGATACCCATGGTTAACTCATTAGGTTCTAGCTTTACTCTATGATGTGGCCATCTTGCACATACATTTGGCCCTCCAGATGCAGAAACTGAGCATTCAACCAACCATGGATCAAATATATTCACAAAAAAATGTCTGTATTGAACACGTACAGATGTTTTTTTTCTTGTTTTGATTCACAAAGCAATGTAACTATTTATAAAACATTTACATTGCATTAGGTATTATAAATAACAATGATTTAAAATATACAGGAGGCTATGCAGAGGTTATATGCAAATAATAAGTCATTGACAGTGTCTGGTATCTTGCAGATGTTTGGAACCAATCCTCAGCGGACACTGAGAGACAACTATAACTTATTAATCACAAGGAAGATTGGGTGGAAACGTGTATGCTTTAATATGCAAATCTAAACATAAAACAAAAACAAAATGAGTGATCAATTTAAATATTAATAGTCATTTGTGAACTTTAGTATTTAAGCTACTATATTCCCTTACTATGCATTGGTCTCCATTGACATCATGAGCTTACATTAAATTATATCTAATTTTCAATGAATGTAGTTAACATTCACAATAACTGTTAAATGAGTGAATGCTTAGGAAATGAATTTCTTATTTCTAATAGGTCATGATGAGGTAACCATAAATTGAATATCTACCATGTAAAGTATTTGGGTTTCTCATACTTAAATTATATATTTTCTTTAACAATTTTATTATCACCATTTTATTTATTTTTAAGTAGCATACTAATTATGCTTACTAAATGGATTCATATACATTTATATAGCATTCACTGATCAAATCCAATCTCCTTTTTCCTACCCTCACCCACACACAACCTTTCCAATCACTATTCTACTTTCAGGTTGACTTTTTTTTTAAGCTTCCACATTCTGCACTTGTCTTTCTGTGTTTGACTCATTTCACTTAATATAATGTCTTCCAGTTCCTACCATTTTGCTCCAAATGACAGGATTTCATTTTCCTTTATGGCTAAATAATACTCCACTGTGTATAAATATCACATTTTCTTTATCTATTCAACTGTTGATTGCACCTAGGCTAACTCCATATCTTGAACACTGTGAATAGTGCTATAATAAACATGGGTGTGCAGGTATCTCTTTGGTATGCTGAATACTTCCTTTGGGTATATTATCTCCATTTTAAAGTTGAAACCACATTTTTGTGACTCAGAAAAGATGCATGGCTTTATCATAGGAAGTAACAGAGTTTGAAATTTAAACAGCAGGCTGCATGGCCTCAATGCTTGTGCTTTTACCATAGTTGTATCTTGGTGAGCCACTGCATAGCTTCGAAATTTTTCAATTCATAATGCTTTCATCATTCCTGCAACAAACCCTAAAGACCACTGAAAAGTAAGAGGCTGATCCGCCTGCCCTTAGTCTCTGAGTGGGCAGACTCCAAAGAGGCTCATGGTCAAGCAAGAAGAAGAAAACCAAGTCTTCTGCTCCCCTCCCAGTATTTCTTCACCAGTGTCTTATGCTGTCTTATATTTTCAAAGCTAAGTGAGTGAATTGGACCTATTTAATTATACCTAATTGTCAAGATATGTAGTGAACAGATTGCTAGAATCTCTAATCCCCAAGTTTTTACGGTTTACTAATCACCTTTCCTAGCACACTATGCTTTAAAATGCCATTTCCCCACCTCTTAGAAGGCAGGAACACATTGCCACTATCTGGAGATGCTCATAAGCCCTTGGGAGGCTAAGTCTAACTTACTGATTTTTTTGGTGTCAAGTTTTGTCAGGCATTTGCTTATAATGTGAAAAAAAATCTAAACAAATTCAAAATGTGTGCACATTCACTCATTTGTTCTGATATGATCCAATAAAGAACATGTTCAGTGTATGGGAAAATCCCCTAGATTTCATGGTATTTTTGAGAATCAAATTTCTATTATCCAATCATGACTTGCCCCTATTTGTATAAAAAATGTCCCTTTTTGTTATGAGCCTGTGTTAATTATTCTTCTGTGATCAAAGGAAAAACCAAAAAGGAAGATTCTATTGAGGAAACAAAACAATAGAGTGACAGAGGAAGACACATCACCTATGCCAGGTAAAGATGAAGACATAATTGCCCAAGTGAATTAAGATGAAAATACAGCTATTAGGAGATGCATAGCTTCATTTCAGTTCTCCAAAGGTGAGTGGGGAATGGTAATTCATAGAGCTCTGCAGTGGGGCCAATTTCATGGACTGAGTAAGTGAATGAATGGCCATTCAGTCATTCAACAAGTAAACCTGCTGCTTTTAAGTCACAATTGTCAGTATTACAAAGGGAACTTCTCTGTGAAGCTCTCCTAGCAAGTGCAAGTTGTATATAAATAGCCACTCAGGTTGAACTTTGCTCTTAGGTACTTCAACACTTGTATGCCTGCACATCCTGCTGAAGGAATTCACTGTAGGACAATCAGAGTTAGAGAAATAGTATGACTATCCTGTCAGTATGGACTATTGAAAGAATTTGAAGACATATAAACACACAATGATGACTAATAAAAACTGGTAAACTTCTTGTAAATGAATTGCTAAGATCACAGGCTACTTAGAGGAAATAATTTGAGACATAGGCCAGCCCAATGGTTTCACAAGCTAGGTGATTCTAACTCAATAGTCCAAGAACCCAAATAAGTGCATTTAAAAAAAAAAAGAATCAGAAGTCTGATTTGGATTACTAAAATTAGTCTTGCAGCTGATTTTTCAGAAATTGGTTTTCTTAAGATGAAACAATAGATGCTATCACTCTTATTTAGTTAATAAGCTTTCTTCCAAGTATTTTCCATGTGTATGATCTATGATCCCAAGGGCAGCAGTGGAGTTACATTTCTAGTGAGGAGGTCTCTTGTCCCAGAGCATTTTATTAACAATGAATGAAGAAAGGAGTCTTAGTGAAATTTCAAAACCTAAATCAATTATTTTACAAATGGGAACATGCCTGAGGACTGGAAAAGGGTTACCATGACACAAATCACCTGTGCATTTGAGACATACCAACTATATGATCAGGGCTTGAAAGAAACTGGGTAAGTCCTTCCTGTTCCTCTTGGTATCTCCATAAAACTGTAGTGCTCTGCAGAGAATAATTTGAAGACTACTGACAGAGCTTATCTCCTCATTTCTCAAAGAGAGAAATTGAGACCAAGAAAAACAAAATGGCTATCCAAAATCATATAACCAGGTATTGCTAAGCTGGAACTATCTTTCTGATTTCCAAGATAGCACTTTTACTCATACTAGACTCCTCTCAATTTCAGAGCCTACTATAGTCTCCTTACATAAAACTTTTCTATTTCAGGCAACCAGAGGAGGCCAGGCTGGGTCTGCACCACACAAGGGCATTTGTCAATGCCAGTCTCCTGCAATGCAGTGCCAAACCCAGCATCTATTCCTGGTACTTAGCACTTATGTTCTTGTAATTAAAGAGCTGATATATCTAAACAAATCATAACTTCAGTGCCACATGGTCAAGCAGTAGAGAGGCCAAACGTGGATGGGTGCTGACTCATAAGGTAAGAAAGAGCCAGTTTATAAATTTCCAGTCTTGTTTGTCTCTGGTGATAGGTACATAAATATTGCAATTGCTACAGATGGCTTTTTATAAAACTTAGCTCCAAATAGTTCTCATCCCTAAGCAATTTGAACAAAACCTGCTCTGTACCATTTTGGCTAGGTGCAAATGCTTGCAGGCTAGTGGGAAGGAGTTGTTTTTAAATTTGAGAAAGGGCTTGATTACTCAGTGGGACATGCCAGGGCAGTGTGGTGAGAAAACCCTTTGTGGCTTTTTCATGAGACATCTTCTCAACCTTATTGGCTGAGAGCATGTATGACTTCACCAGCTCTCTTCTTGGGACAGCCACCAATCCCAAGAAGTCACACCCAAACACAATCTGAAAGCAAGATTTGAAAGATTTACAATAGCATCAGCCTAATCTGAGACTTGTGTTGGTTTCTTCCATTGCTCCAATCTGGTTGTGGTCATTTTATTGGACTAACAAGTTTTATTTTGCTCTTTGTGAAACAAGCTATAGCCCTGATATTCAAATTGTGATTAAGTGTGATTAAATTCTGTCTAGCAAACCAACCTAGAAGTTGGTTTGCTAGACAGAATCCCACATTCATAGACTCGGATCTATCTCGTCAGAATCTGCATTTTAACAACATCTCCAGATGATTTTCAATGAACATTAAATTTGAGAAGCACTGATCTGGAGATTTAGACCATGATCCTCTGGCTTCACTATTAGTTCTCATGTATAATTTTTTAATTAATGGACAACTTTAGTTTGGGACATTTAAATAGAAAAGGGAAAGATCTAAAAAAAAATAATTCTACCTTAAAGTAAATTGTCTTTTTGCCCTAGCAGTTTTATCACCCCATTTTCCCCTCTAGTATCTGTTGGAACAAAATTTACTTTTGATCATCAGTGGGGACTTGGAGGGAATGGTATACATTGTGAACTGTGATAACTGCTAGTAAATATATTTGGCATTAAAGAATGTCTCCTTCACTTCTAGACATGCAGTTGGTCACCAAGTCCTTTTGGTTTTACTTCTGAAATGATTTTCTAATCCAAGTGCTCCCTTCTACCACTACTGTTTCGGTCCTTGTCATCTGTGGCATAGGCATTAAAATAATCTTTGAGTTGCACACTTCACCTCCCTATGTTGTTTTGCTCACATACAATGAATCCTCCAAACTGTCATAAGAAAGAATCTTCTCAGAGGCAAATGCGATCATGTTGCCTTTATGCTTCATCTCCCCACAATTTCTAGGAATATTGTCAAGAAATTCAGGCAAGCTGTTGGGTGATGTTGCATTTTTCTGCCTGCCCAATTGAATTTCTTTTCCTGTTTTTACTCAAACCTCCCAACACACATTCACCATGTCTCCTCCTTTGCCTAGGTGGCCTCTCTGATGGGAATTTTTTTTCTTTTTCTCTCAGATAAATTTATTCTTTTAAGACCAGTAATTCTTTTTACCACCTCTGTGAACCTCTTCTTGGCCCTGATTCTCTATCACTGAAGTAGAGTTGAGCATCCTTGGAATCTGACAGCACTTCATCCCTGCTCTATGAGCAATGCTTCCGTGAATTATAGTATTTGTAAATACATCTCTATCCTTGCTCTACTCTATGAGACCTTGAGGCCAGGAACCCTGCCATAACCTTCTTCTGTATCTTGAGTGTCAAGTACTATCGCCAACATACAATAGGCATTCAATAAATATTGATTGAATTAAATAAGTAAATGAATATAGTCACTATGCAAAATAGTTATCACAATACCCCTGGAAACTTTGGAAATTATACAGCAACCACATACTTAGTGACATGGTTAAGGAATTAATCTTTGAGTTTCTTCAATGATGGATATTGAAGAGCTTAAAGGATATCAGCCACAAAAATTCCCTATGTGAGCTCTGCTAGTATCCTAAAAGGAAATGATCTACCCCAGCCCCTCTCCCAGGTGGCCTAGAACTCTTGCCTTGTGGGTCTGATGGTGGAGTCAGACATAAAGACAGCAGGACATATCAGTTGGAGAAAACCATTATAGACATTAGGTCTCAGCCCCTATTTCCTCAGATCCCCAAATTGAGGTCCACTGAATGCTCTTCCTCAAGTTCCACTCACAAAATCTCCTAAATCTACTTGGACCTTGAGCAGGAATAAGTTCAGAAGCTCCAGTCCAGCATTCATTCCTTCTCTGAGGTCAGACTGCACTATCTCCTACCTCACGTCCCCAGTCCCTGTTCCAGAGGCCCAGAACACCCCAAATAACCCAGTGTATGTTGATGAAAACAACAATAAGAATGTTATTTCACATGAATGCACCCTCAGAATATGCCAGGTATGATTCTGTGTGCTTTACATGTTTGTATTAGTTTAACTTTTATAATGGACTGCTTTACTAGGTATTCAACTGTGTACATTATTACCGAGTAGGAAAATCAAGACACACAAAATTTCCCTATTTGCCTCTGGTTTCTCATCTTTATGTTGCATCTTATTATTACAGAAACCATAATGATGACTGCATAGGGGTTGCCTGATCCCTCAGATATTGTGTCCTAAACTTCTGAAGCGGGACTTGCACACCACTAGCCCCATGACCCATGCTCCCTGCCACCTCTCAGTCTAGCCACCCTATTGCAGAATCACCTGCTCACTGCAGCCCTGAATTGGAGAGAAAAGGATAGATTTAAGCTCATTTATTCTTCACTCTATTTAACATGAACACTTAATGCTGATAGAATTAAACTCAGGGTATATAATATGAGTAAAATGACTAGTGGTAACAGGTATTTATACTATATAGTATCTGAATTAGTCAAAGAAAAGTCAAGGTGCTGTGTTAAAAGTAGGTCATCTTGTAGAATTTTTCCAGGATCTGGGCTCCATAAAACACTCTTTTTAATAAAACACAATATGCTCATTAACAAACTGAAGTATCTATATAGAACAAGAACCAAGCCATCACTGCTCCATTATACAGAGAGAATTTAAGGAAACACCAGATTCAGGGTTTCATTTATCCCCCTAAAGAGCCTGGCTCATGAATGGCACACTCCCTCCTCAAGTTTGCATACTTCAGATAATAACAGCTCTCCATTTCATTCTCAGCATTGAGGCCAATGTCAGAAGAAGCTGTTCCAGTAATGATTTCCCTTTCAATCAGGTAGGACAGGCAACTTGGGGAATGAGGAACTGGAGCCTTCTACTGTGCAGGACTTGGAGTTCTATTGCAGACAGCATCTGCATTTCTCACAGTGAGAAACACAGACTAGATTCCATTGCCCTAGTTCATACTTCTAAATCAGAATCCCCCAAGTGTGACCAATTTTTACCCACATGTGTAAAACTATGAATTTACAAAGGTGATGGTGATATTTATCACTGATTCAAAAATGTTGCTAGAATCATCATCTCAGAAGAGAAAGAATGCTACTAGCATATACATTCTGTTCCAATAAGATTAAGAAATACAAAAAAAAAAGCTACTGATAAACCAAAGAATTAGGAAACCAGAGAGACTCCTTCAGTACAGAAGAGTCTTGATCATGTGAAAATGGATTCTGCAAAGTCTTCCGAATGATGATTGCTCCTCAAAGAGATCCAACTTGAGAAAAGAAGAGAAAAAAATAAATGTGCAGCTGGCCCTCACCTGAAAGAAGCACATATTAAAAATTCTTAAAGAATAAGAGATAAAATAGCAGTAAGAATATGAGTTTCAGAAAAGATTCCTGAAGGATTTTTTTAATTGTAGTTCACTGATTATCTGGTGCATTTAATGGAATTTGCAAATATTTGATTAACACAATTTGAAGAGGGACATATTCAACTATCTACTCCATAAAAATAGGTTGAACTCTGGATCTGTAAGTGTCCAAGCCAACAAAGGTAAGTTTTCAGATTTTTCTTGCCATTGTCTTCCAGCTTGTGCTCCTCTTTTGGTGACAGTGCTTGCCTGGATCAGGGAAGTCATTCGAAGACAAAGCTCTGGTTTCACACAAGCAGGACCCATACTGAACTGCAGGAGCTTAGGGTCCTTTTTAACCAAGACAGGTCATTAAAAGAAATGAAAAGATGTCTTCTGCAGGCTTAATTAAGGAAGTTAATTCCAGGCCCCATCATAGGCCCATTAACCTTTCTCTGTTCCTAAAATATCTTATGTAATGTCAGAAAGAAGCAAAGATGGGAAAAGGAGCAGTGTAATTAAACCTACTTAACCTTAAAATGGAAATGTGTCAGGGGATAGAAGCAATTGGTATGATGCTCCTAACCTGTATTTATGACCTCAAAACCCAGAACCCATATGCCTCGTTTTGCTATGCTCTCCCCGCCTTTTCTTTGCTATTTTATTTTATCCTTGGTATTGGTGTTGGACGATTTGGCTGACTGGTTTACTTAGCATGTCTGACCTGAACCATGAGAAATCATTCTGAAAAATCTGGAAGGGCAGCACTCTCCTGGTACAGGAAACGAACAAACCAATATTGCTGGTTTCTATAAAGATTTCTTGTTACACAAAACATATCTAGTTTCTTCAAGAAGATGGTTTTTCTTGACTCAGGAACACCTGGTCACTGGCTTCTCTCCCCCTCACCTATAAGAACATGGCCTGGCTAGGGTTGAGTTTAGTTCAAGATCTGGGAGAACCTGATGGATATAGTTTTGAAATATATCATCGTGGTTGTAAATCCTTCTGGAATGATCATTTTTGTGGTCTGGATAGGTTCAGAGGTGAAATCATTGGATTAGGAGATCTTTAACTTCATCAGTGGATTCATGCATTTGGTGGATTGATAATTTGAATGGACTACTGGGTAGTAACTGTAGGCAGGTGAGCATGGCTGCAGGAAGTAGGTCGCTGGGGGTGGGGCCTTGGGGATTTTATTTTATCCTTGGCTCCTCAAGTTCTTTTTCCTTCTCTCTCCTTCTTTCTCTCTCGCTCTTGCTCTCTCCTTCCTGGCTTCCACGATCCTCTGCCACGCCTCTCCACCATGACGTCCTGTCTCACTTGGGGCTCACAACAGGAGTCGGCCAAACATGGACCAACCCTCTGAAACCAGGAGCCAAAAAAAACCTTTCCCTACTCTAAGTGGTTCTCATCAGGTATTTTGGTCACAGTGATGACTAAAACAATAGATAAGGCCGAGTACAAAAGGGAACTGTCATAGCAAAAATTGAGCTGCCTTGTCAATCCCAGCAAAGCCTCATGCGGAAATTGTCACCAGCAGGCTCAGGCCCTGGTGGGAACCATCACCGGGTGGGGAAGAGAGCTGCAGCAGCTGTTTCTCTTCTGTTCAGTCACCTCACTTCCTCTAAGTTCTGTGTCCTGGGCTAGACCACATAGTAGGTGAACATTTCCCACCAATCAGAAACAGGCAAATTCTGAGAATCAACATATGCATTCGGGTCTCTATTAAATACAAGCAGATTATGCCCACTACCGATTATTTGTGATGACTCTATATTCCCCAGGAGCCGCTCAGTTCAATATTCCAGGCCCAATCAGGGTTGACATAAAATATAGGACACCAGAATTTTTACTTGCTAAATTATACCTAATATCCAACTGGTAATCATCCCTCATCATCATAAAATGGAGAAAACTTGGAACCAGCCTTACTGGCTTATTTTATATATGAAGCAACCTGAGACCCAAAGCTTTATTTTTCAATTGGGAGGGATGCTTATTTTTAAGTCTCAGAGGTAGTCAGACACAGCATTTGGATCAGAATTTAGTTGGGTTTCTTCCCACTGCTCATGTTGCTTCACTAATAAATATAAAATGTAATTTTTTATTGTTGTTGTGTTGCTTAACTAGATTTTCCAAAAATCTCTCTCCAAAAATATGCCATTTCTTCAGCATTGCTCTGCTTGAGCCTCT
Source organism: Ictidomys tridecemlineatus (assembly GCF_052094955.1). Lineage (NCBI taxonomy): Eukaryota > Metazoa > Chordata > Mammalia > Rodentia > Sciuridae > Ictidomys > Ictidomys tridecemlineatus. The sequence continues at coordinate 105,156,263 of NC_135480.1, forward strand.
ATGCTAAATGCTGTGCATAGACAGGAAGGATGTGCCCTGACTTTATTATAACTTCTATTATTTTTTATTTAAGTGCTAAGAAAAATCAAACTTAAAATTTTTCAAGTACTGACAAAGGGCAAAAAAGTAATTTTTTAAACTCAAATATGTACCATTGGAAATTATTTGGGCCATTGTACCCTTCCATCAATAATCCATGCTTCTATTTCCAAAGAGTCATAAATACAGTGCAGCCTTAGTCAACCATTAGATCCATCTTGTCTGTTTCAGTTGTAAAAGCATTATTCATTTTCCATCAGAATTCAGCTGGATCATGTGTCATACCTGCAGTCACTATCAACTCATTAATCACTGCTGAACATTGCACTTAAAATGGTTGTGGTTTTAATAGTTGTGCGAAAAATTAAGAAGCTTGGGTTCTTCCTGTAGGCCTAGACTTTTTTTTCATAGGGAATGAAGCTTGCTTGTGTGTTTATTTTTAAGTCATTTTCTAACTGAACCAGCACCTCTACCCTCACTCTGAAAAGAAAAACCTAGAGTAGGGGCATCTTCCAAGAGCTACGAGAATGGCGGAATAGACAATGGCCAATATTTGGACTCTTGTGGTTTATGCAGAGCTCAGATGTTTGGCTCTCCCTTATTCCCTCTGGTACTTCTGTCCCTCTTAGGCATCAGGGCTCTCATCTAGGGCTCTTGTGGCTACCCATTGGCTGGCTTTAATTAGCGTGTGGTACTGAGCATCATTACCATGTTGGTGGTGTTCAATTTCAGTGTACTCAAATACCAGGAGCTGAAGTCACAGCTCATGACAGCCACAGGGAGGCTATCCTTGAACGAAGCAGGGAGATAATTAGAACAGGCAGGAGCGGAGATTGTTCATGCCGGCCTTTCCTGCACTCCGACCCAGCCAGCCTCTTTGGGTATCACGTCTTTCTTTCTTTGTCTTATTCATTTTCTCTCCAGTAAAGTTTCCTCTGAAGCAGGCGCCTAACAAGGATGACAGTGTTATGAACAAGAAAAAATAGAAGTAGAAATGCAAAATGTTTGTCCTAAGAAGCTGCTTCTGGTGGGCTTAACATCACTGTGGAATAAAAGCAGAAAGAATTTCTCAGAGTGGAGGCAAATGTGCCTTTTTGGCTCACTCTATATGAAGCAGAGTTGTCTTTCCATTGCACGAAAGAAAGAGAAGAGAGATGCAAATAGTAGTTAACCCAACATAACTAGTGGATATCTATTGAATTTACTTCTGTAAAACGTATTCATCATGTGTTGGTGACTGAAATCCACCCTGCAATGCACACTAATCACTGTGTCACTGAGGCAGAAGTGCAAGGAGTTTTGACTGGTAAACAAAAAAAAAATTACCTTTTTGTACTAATGGCTCCTACAATAACATTTTCCAGAATCCAGTCTTGCCCGGATTTTGAATAAGGCTAATTGATTTTTCCAAACCATATAGAAGCAACCAGCCTACTTCCATGCTTAAGTAGTTTTAGGTAGAAGTAAGTCCTAAGGGGAAAAAATAAATCAACCAGATAAAGTGATAGAGAAGAAATAAGGGGAGAGAATGGCCAGGAAAGGCCTCTGTGAAAAGGTTAAATTTAAAATGAAGCATGAAAAATGAGGAGCATCCAGGCTGAGCGCCAGAGAAGGAAAGAAAACAGCAGGTGCAAAGCTCCTGGGGTGGAAAAGATCAAGGAGTGTTCTAGAAACTGTCAGAAGGCCAAGGAGGGCTGAGCCATAATGACAAGGGGAACAGGAACATGGAATGAGGATGGAAAGTTAGCAGATGGGCAGAAGCCAGATCCCACGTGGTGTTTAAAGCTGGGTAAGAAGTGTGTTTTCTAAGCAGAATTGGAAGTCATTCAAAGATTTTAGCAGGGGAAAGACATGAATCAGTTTTGTCTTATTTTGCTTCATAAAGATCACTCTGGGTACTATCCAGTCAATGGCTTGTCGGAGTGGCATGGGAGGATAGAGTGGCAGCAAGGACAGTGGTTAGATGGTCATTGCAGGAACCTGGCAGTAGAAAACGATGACTTGGGTTAGGAAGTTTGCAAGAAGAGATGATAAGAACACAGTGGGAGGTACCCTGTGGGTGTAGAATCAATAAGACTTTGCTCATAGACTAGAGCTTGGGAATGATAGGAAGGTCAGAAATGAAGACTAAATGAGAAATTAAGTTTCTGCCCTGACCCAAGAATGGGTGGTGATGCTTTTTAACTATGAGGTGAAGATAGGAGGAATGAGATTGCATGGGGAAGAGCGAGCTTAGGAGCAGGAGAAAAATCAAAAGTCTCATACGCATCTGAGCACAGATTCCAAGGAGGCATCTTGTTAAAGGAATCATGTAGAGTCTATCACACAGTTAAATATGTGAATCTGCAGCAGAGATGAGAGGTTAGTGGATGAAGATATAAATGCGGGAGCTTCCTTATAGCAATGATATGTAAAGTCACCAAGCCAGCTGAGCTAACCTAGGTCGGCAGTGGGATAGATGCAAAAGGTGGGATGGAGGAGGAGACTCACCTTCATGACAGGAAGGAAAGGTGATTCAAGGAAGGGCTCCAGTCCAGTGTGAAAGGAACTGAAAAGGAGATGGCCAAGGAAAACGTGCCTTTGACTCTAGTGCATAGTGCCTACCTGGTAAACCACCAGGTCCTTGAGAGGATGGAATGAAATGACGCATAGTAAAGCATTTTGAGAAATACCACTTATCATTTAATATGTGACAGAATTATTGCCTTATTATCTGATCTTTTACTGATTTGTGCATTTCCTTCTTTTCCTCTTACTACAAGGCACATTCCTAAGCTCAGAGGTAACATTTGGTTTGTTGATACTTCTCTGGGACCTAGAACAAGTAAGTGTTTTGAATGACTGACAGATCAACTGTCATTTGTGCCTCATTCAAGAGGATAACTCCCAATGCCTTCTTCAGGTTGACTTCTGATAGACCATTGTTCGGTCCTTGCTGCAGGGCAGATATCTGAACTGTTATCCTGATGAAAGCATGCAGCACAATATCCTTTTCTCAGATCAATATGAACAGAAGAGATGCTCTTCTATTCATGATGGGTTTTCCACCTTAGCTGTGGCAGGAAAGTTCAAAATCACACATAAGAATAAGAATACTCAGTTGAACTAAAAGAAAAGAAGGATTTTACTGAAACTCTTCAAGAGATTTGTACTTCCCAATATTTCTGTGTGGGGAATATCAGTAAGGCACACCATCAATCAGAACAAAGTAATGTTACTTGAAATTTTCATAGGAAGAAAAAATGAATTTTACTTTTCCCTCTATCAGGATGTCCTTACCTATTTTTCAAAAGAGATTTTTCTTTGCTCTGTCTTGTTAAAACCAAATATAACACCAAGAAAAAAAAATCATAAAAAATGTTCTTACTGATATTAGAAGTCCACCTTTTCTTCTCATAAACTAGATTTCTTTCTCTACATAACCAATTTTCAGGAAATTGAAATGAGACATGGAAATATCAATCTTTATTGTAAAAGATAAAAAGACGACATTTTTTAGTAGATCATACCCACAAGACCTACTTTTGGAGGATGTACACCACACTATCCACTCTCCATCAAAAATAAAACCCCAGAAGAGTAGCCACTATAGGAAAGGGCTTGAGTTAGAACTGTAAGTGATGAGAATAGGGAGTATGTGAAAGCTCTTCAGATTTCATAGTCAAAGAGAATTGGGATCTAATTCTGACTTACTCACTATAAACAGGACTTTGGACAAATTGTTTCTCTGTGTCCATTTTTTTTTTGGTCTTAGAGATGGAGTGATACCTTGCATGGTGGTTGTGAGATTTGTATACAAAGTACAAAGAGCTGGTACTTGGCATGGCAAAAAGATACAATACCATTGCCTAATTCCACTCTACTGAGCCTACAAGGACTCATGGAAAACAGAACTAAAGGAATAATGACATGTAATAATTTTAAGCTCATGCCATGTGTTTGGCATTGAAAGAATTACTATTGTTAAAATCAGAACGTCTTTCTAAAGTTTCTCACTCAGGAGATAGTGGTGGGGCTGGAATTCAGACCCAGACATTTGGACCCTAGAGTTCTTGCTCTTCCTTGCTACAATGTACTGCCTCATAGGTGTAGAGAAAGAGAATAAGAAAAAGTATTAAAGAAAAACAGGATACTTGAGTCTCAGTTTCCATTTCCCACAAATTCAGTTATTTGGCCATGAGAAAATCACATCATTTCCCTGACTCTCAGTCTTCTTCATTTCAAATGGAGACACTGGGCGTTATTGGATGGCTAAGGTCGTGTTTCTTCTACACTTCTCTGGCCTTGTGATTTTATGCTTGTTTGACTGCACTGTGGGCATCCAGCTTTTCAAAGCTGGTGAATCATTTGTTTGATTGGACAGAAACTGTGAAAGTCTGTAAGATAAACCAAGGTTTCAAACATCGTAAGTGGGCTAAAAAGAAACCACTATTTCTACCTTGAAATCTTAAGAAATGAAAGAAAATGGCATTTTTCAAAAGTAATAGTAAAAATTTCCATATGTTTTCCCCATCTCACTCTTTAATAGAGTCATCTCTATCCAGACATGAAATATTCTATATAATAAATGCTAAGGAAAAAAATGGGTCTGAGGCAGTGAGGGCAGGCCCAGAAACCAGTGGAAGCCACAGTCACTGCCCACTGTGATGACAGTCATCACAAGGTCACAACACCTGTGGGCTCATGGGGCTCTCACTACCTTGAAAACAGCGTCCTATGGCAAAACCAGAGATAGGAGCCAAATGTCTAAGGCTGGAAAACGATGGATCTTTGCATCTGACTTTCTGTTTCACAGCATCAAGTGGGAATCAAAGAGTGGATTTTCTTGATCTAACATGATGAGACATCAGATTTTCAGGTGTAGAATGACGGCGTCTCCCCTTCAACAGCAATGATTAAGTTCCATCCGGAATGGCTGACAGAAAAGCCCTGTCGTGGCTTCAGTCTAAATTGTTGAAGCATCAGAATTATATGGTGCTTTTATTATCTTGTGGAATGCATGCCCCTGGGGTACTCCTTTGAGTTCAACTAAAATGACAGTTTAATTCTCAGTAAATGAGTGCTAATTAAAATGCTGGGGGAAAGACTGTCATAATTGAATAATGAGAATAATGCAGCATACATTTGTTTAAAAGTTCCTGTAAGCTGAATTTAGGGATCAAAAAATGGTCTCTAGGAGCTCACAGGCAAAACCAACTCTCTGCAAAGCCTTTAATACTCAGTGTGTGTGTGTTCACTGAGCTAAATCTGCCTCTGGAGTAGAAATTTGGTGTTAAAGCCACTGCAAGAGTGTGATTCTTACCTTCCCATTTATCTCTTGCAAAATGCTTTCAAACATATTCCTCATTCCTAGATTTTGTGACATGTAGGCTGGAGTAGAACCCATTGTATCGAAATCCATTTCTGATTTACTCTCGGACAGGTAGCTGTGATCCAGCCGGTCAGTGGGTTCAAGGGTCTAGAATGCAGCAGTTTTTGACATAGTATTGGTTTCATAAAACCACAAAACTCAACCATGCCAAGATTAGAAGGCTTTGGAAGGAAGCAAATGTGGGTGAGTGGAAAGAGCACTAGATTCCAATCCTAGCCTTGCCAGTAATTCTAATTTAATATGTAAATAATTTATCTCTGATTCTCATCACTTAGTGAAACTTGTTTGGAAGACAAAATGAGATAATACATTTAAAAGCAACTTGAAAAGGAAAAGGAAATGGTATAAATAAAATAAAACTCTGACAATTGGTTGACTCCTGTATAAACAAATAGGCCTCAGATTTATTTTCCTAATTCAGATCACGGTGGAATCAATACATTTTAACAAGGCAGGACTGGAATGGGCAGGCTCATTACAGGGGTATATTATTAGGAAAATCTGTATTATCCTAAAGTACAAAATGTAACCTTAATCCCACGATGCTCAATTTATATATTAGCCTCCACCCTCAGCTGCCAGGATAATTGGATTGACTTTCATGCTTCTCAGTTTCTAAGTTTCCTTTATCTTTTCCATCCCAGTAATAGTTCATTTCAAAGGCTTCAGGATTGTATTGAATCCAACCTATTCACTGAGTTTCTGTCCTGTCCTTAAAGATCTATGGGAAAAATAAATTCTATAACCTCCTTCTATGCCTAACAACTTTTTACAGTGAGTAAATTCTGTACAATCTGAATTCCTTGATTGTGAAAAAATGTCCCCAGGGCCACCCATTGGGAGGCCTCCCATACACTTCCTAATCCAACACAGTTTAGAGCCTTGACAGCTCCAGCGGAGCTGCTTAGACACCCCCTTATGAATATGCAAAGACAATCTTACACTTACAAAAGAAACTGATATAGCCATTATGGTCTGTGGTTAATCAAACCTCCATTCACTTCCCTCTGCTTTGAGAACCGTCATCAAGAAAACGTGTTGCTAAGCAAACTTAGCAATAAGGACTTGGTTCCCTTAAAAAATGATTGCCTAGAGGCCAGCTTGCTTAGAAGGAAAGATCCAGGCTGGGTTTTTTCTTTAGCTTCTAATTTGATTTCCTGTAAAAATCCAAGCTCATCATTCAGTTAAAGGAAGATTGGAAAGTTGCTCACACATTCCTCATTTAAACAAGTTAGAGTTTACACACACTCACAAATGCACATGCACACACACACACACATACACACACTCACACCAGGTCCTTCCACTTGCTTTTGCAACAGCTTCTTGGAAAACATCCAAGCTTAGGCCAAGGAAATGCATAAAAGAGAAGCTGCTGACTTTCCAAGCATCTGGTGAATTCACAACTTTCATTGAGCCTTACATAATGTATCATCAATATTCATTCTTTCATAGACATCTATCTTAGTCATTCCCACCTCCCCCAGGAAACACGATCAAGAGAAAACATAAAGGATATTATATTGCAAATTCTGGATGCAGAATGCACAGGGATAGAAATTCACCTCCTGGCTTAGCAACTGATTTTCAATGTGACCTTAAAAGATCACTTAAAACAACATGTGTCATGGATCCCATGGTCCCCAAATGGAGAGAAATATTTCATGACACAAGAAGCCAATCCCCACAAATAGCTTAGTGCATTTTGTAAGCTACCTAGATTGTCAGATCTCATCTAGATGAGTCAAAAACCTCTGTTTGAAGGATTTAGGCTCTAATTTCCTTCAGCAGGTGGTAGGCTAGTGGTCTCCGTTTCTCATTTCTGGCAAAAATTTTACTTTTCCACTGAGGAAAGAATTCAGGTAAATGTAATAGAAGCCAGGAATTTGAAAATTGGGTTCTGGTATAAGCAATCAAATACATTAACCTCTGAGCTGCAATATTTATGTTGCAAAAATACTAGACTACATGATGGATATAGATTACAGGTTATATCATATAATGTTCACATTTAATTGTTTTAAGCCAAATAACATGACATTTGCTCCTTTCTCAGGTTTTTTTTTCATGAATAAACTTGATCAGAGGATGATGTGCTTGTGTTTTCTTAGACTCTGTATTTTGTCTATTTGACATCTAGCTATCACAGGGCCAATTGTGTTCATTATATTTTCTTATTTTCTGTAATTTTCATGTTTTGGTATTTGAGGGCCTTCAACACCAGAATGATACTGTCCCTCCTGGGGCTAATTCTAAAAGGTAGTAAACAACTTACTTGGGAGCACACCCATCAGATGCAAGCCAACCATCCCCTTATCTGACACTTACATACTAAGTCAGTATTTCCCCTGCCTGAAATCATCCCAAGGCCCGGTGCCAGTATCTAAAGCCACCCCTGTAGTCCAAAGGCCTCAGAATTATTCAAACTAGCCAATGCTAAACCTCTGCCCTGCCTTGCCTTTTCCCTGAAAACCCCATAGAGAAAGGCTTTGGTCCATGCCTTCTCTCACCCCCTTGGGCCTTCTGACCAACATGGGTGTTCCTCTTGTAGCATGGTGCGCCTCCTGGGGAGTAGAAGTGAAATAAATTGTCTTTCGGTGGCATTAGTCTCCATGTTACCACCCAGTCACCTCCAACAATTAACACCCACAGGTTCAGCTGAGACCTGTGTCTGTCCTCTGTCTAGTTTGTTAAGGTGTTGGTATCTTCTAATAGAGGACAAGAAGTAGCAACAACTAAATTGCCCTCCGAGGTTTTTAAGCTCCACTCAACTCTGAACTTCTTAGGTAGGACTGGGCAATACTTAACTCTTTATCCCTGGCACAACTTAGAGCACATGTAAGGTTCTGACTGATCTGGTTATATAAATTCAAAAATAAGAAAACTGCTCAAGTAATGTTTTCTATTATTTTGACTCTGGTAGTAGGACAGTCAGGGCTCCTCAAAATACCGTCCAAAATCATCTAAGGACTTGTTGTAAGATAACATTTTCCAGGGACTTGAGGCTTACTGAATCCCAGTTTCTTGGGGAGGCCCAGGAACTTGCCATTTAAACAAATGGAGAAAAAAAATGGAGGTAAAAGTTCTTGGGCACCTTTAGATAAGAGAACCTCTGTTTTGCTTCGTTGTTGTTGTTGTTTGGTTTTGTTTGGTCTCATTCTTGACTTCAGTTGTGCTCTTCAGTCAACATGAAGCAAATGATGATTCTACAAAGTGAGGAACTTATGCCAAAGGTTTAACATTCATGCTTGCTCTGAGCACCTGCATTTCTGACATTCCAAAAATTTACCACCAATGCCAGCACCTGGGGTGACTATTTGGTATTCCATCCATCTCTATGTCAGATGCATGAAGTCAGTTCTTCCTACATCTGCTTTGCCATCTGATTGACATGGATTGATTAATGAAGATTTTCCAGTGAAGAGACTAATTAACCTTTGAATCAAGTGGAGTGTGTGCATGAGCACGTGTGTGTGCACATGAGTGTGTGTTCTTATGCACATGTGTGTTTAAATGCTTTGGTTTTCTTTTGTTTTTCATTATCCAATTCACTCATTAGTTTGCGACTAGTCAAGTGTGACTTCTTAATGGTGTGGGTCATGCATGCTCCTTCAGTCAACCTGTCATCTTCTGCCCTTATCTTCTTCTGAGAACATTTACAGGAGACCCCTACCTACTTCAGCTACGCGTTATAGAAAGGTTCTTAGGAAACACTTGTGGGTCTTTATATTCTTCCATTAGTAACTCCCACAAAAGTACTTGCTAATGAATATTCAGGGATGTGTTCCGGGGAGCACCAGATCTTGCTTTGTGAAGGAACGCTTCTCTAATAATAGGTGATGTGAGTCAAGTTCTCATCTGAGCCTTCAGTGAAATTTTCTATCCAACTTTCTTTCTTAGAACTGACGTTTCTGTCAATATTGTCCCCACAGCTCCTGTGACAGGACGAAAACTCCTCAAGGGCAGTGAGTGATGGCGTATTTTCTTTCCTTGTCATCTCACCCATTGTTTTTCCTAAGCACATCAGGAGAAATCCAAGACAGATACTTCTATGAAGGTGACAATGTAGCCTGTGATTGAGTAATTAGCTGAAGCTCAGTTTCTCGGTGCTCAAAGATCCAGATAGTTAACAGAGGGTCCCTGGCAATGGTGGAAACTTAGCCTATCCAGAACCACCTCTGGGCCTCAGAGAAATTTACATGATCTCTTTGAAGGGCAGAGGTTCCCTTTTTATGGTGTTGATTGTGTCTCTCCTTGGCTTCATGGCCTGCATTTGGGCTGCCCTGGGATTCATTAATTTCCTTTGTTGGCCACCATTATTATTATTACCCTCTTCTCTCCTAGGAGACCCCTGAAGCTTCAGTTACAGCGGTCATCAGAGGATCTGGCCTACTTCAAAGTTTCCAAAGTACAAGTTTTGAATGGAAATAAAAGACAATAGATAGAAGAAGGGTTCTTCTCTCTGGCAGTAGAATGGCTTCATAGTGCAAATAAATCAACTATTTCTTTCCGGGTCTTTTATTGTACCCTTGATGTGAACATTATTTCATTTTTCAATTATTATCATGAAGCCATGTCCCTCTCAAAGAACAATCAAAAAGAAAAAAAAAATACTTGCCACTGGCTCTCTTTAACTTTGGGTCAGACAACAATGTGAATGTGATCACATCCAAGCCCAGAGTTCTCTGCTCTGCTTGCCCCAGGGACTCTGGGCAGGAAGCGTCCTAGTGGTCTCAGCTCTAGGGCCAGCCATCAGCACTACAGCTCTAGCCTGTACATCCATTGGTCCATTGCTCCTCCTCCTACGATACCCCAAGGAAACAAGCATCCCACAAGCCTTCCCCACTCAGCCCGGGTGCTACAGAGCAGTTCCCATTCAGATCCTTTGTTAAGTGGGACTTAGCCAGATTCTGCCACATAAATGAGAGTGAGTCCTCTACAGCTATCCAGTAAAATTTCCGATTAAACCAGAGAAACTAAATTGGATAGAGTAGATGTCTCTCCCAGATAGCCCTGGGGAAATAGTGACTGCCAGCAGGTGGTTCAGAGCAACTCTTTGTAATATTCATGTCATGTTACTTAAAGCTGTGCAAAAGACCAAGTGTACTGACTTCTGGTGTTTGACAAACCAGACTGCTGTTGGATCATATTTGAACAGACAGCTGTATCTGAATGTGCTAGGGAAATCCTTCTCGGGCAATCAAGGAAGGTCAGAAAAAATTTGCCAGACTAGCTAAGAACTGGTGAGCACCTAATCCTATGAAATCTAGTGGCAAGCTATGCACACTGTCGGTTCTTTCAGAGACGTGTTTGTTCATTCACCCATCCCTCATTTACTAGATATCCAACAATTATTTAATCAAGCTCCATTATTGTTTGGATATACGGTGGCCTCCAAAAGCTCTTGGCTTAATGCAGAAATGTCTGGAGGTGAAAGGATTGGACCGTGAGAGCCACAACCTAATTAGTCCCTCCTAGTTTGAAATAACTGAGTGATAACTGTAGGTAGGTGGGGTGTGGCTGGACAAGGTAGGTCATATGGGGGTGTGCCCTGGAAGGGAGTCTCTTCCCTGAAGCCCCTTTCCCACTCTCTCTGGTTGCCATGAGGTGAGCAGCTTTTCTCCTCCATGCCCTTCTTCCATGATGTTCTATTTCACCTTGGGCCCAGAGCAATGGAGTCAGCCATCTATGGACTAAGAGCTCTGAAGCTATGAGCTCAAAAATAAATTTTGGTCATAGTATTGTGAAGCTGATTAACACAAGCTCTAATCTGTGCTAGGTGCTAGGTACACACCATCCTGGCCAACACAAAACCTGTAGTGGCCATGCCTGGATATTCTCATGCATCAGTCAGAATGATTCCTGGAAAACCTACAGAATGTAATTCTTGCTAATAAAACAGGATTGTCAGAAGTACTTATTTAACTTTTTAACTGAAAAATAAAATGTAGATCAAATGAAGAATGTATACCCTGAATTCAAAGGCAATTTTTTCCTGTCTACGCCAAGAATACAGCCAACATTACCTAATCTCTCTCCAGTTTTTCTCACTAATCATCACTTCATGCCTTTGCAAGAGGGAGCCTATAAAACACATGATTCCCATGACTAGAAAGAATGTAAATCAGATTGGGCCCAGAAGGAAAACTAACAAATCAAACAATAAAACACAGTCATATAAAAAGCAATACTTTGCCTTCTGGATAATGGCTTAAGCCTAGCAATAAAAAAAAATGCATCTGAATTCTGAACTAGCTGACATGAGAGTATCTTCCTTATCTCCAGCCTCACCTATTCCCACTGCACACAAGGCTGACCTCTTCTGCCCTGGGTGGCCAGCACTGGCATGGAATATTTAAGAGCTTGCTTACTTGGTTGTTTAGAATTTATCACATCGCAATCAACCAACTAGAAGAAAAAGGAAGGCAAGAAGCTTTATAACTTAAGCAAATTAATAATGTGGAAAGAAGAAGAACTGGGCCGGGCACAGTGGCAGCAGCTATACTGCCAGCGGCTCAGGAGACTAGGGCAGGAGGATGACAAGTTCCAGGCCAGCCTCAGCAACTTAAGGCCTCACTAAGTAACTTACTGTGACCCTGTCTCAAGGGCTGAGGATGTGCCTCAGTAGTTAAGCATCCCTGGGTTCAACCCCTGTTGCCAAAAAAAAAAAAAAAGAGAGAAACTGACACTAGGCACACAGTTTTCCTCAGTAGTTAGTGTTCTTAATGATGCTCAAGCTTTTTCCTGCTTCCGTTCCCTTTACCGGACTAATGAAATACCTAAAATCCAAGAGAAGTTAACTTACAATAAAAGAAGGTAAGTCTAGGCTACATTTTGGATAGGCTTTTATCCACAAATAATTTAAATAAAATTTTCTTATGAGTGAATTTTCAAATAGTGTCTCATTTCAAAATAGTTATGTCACTCTAGGGTAGCGGTTTGTATAGTTAGTTAAAGTTTTTAGACAGATGTTAAACCCCTTGATCTTCACAGTAACTTCTCCCTCCCTCCCTCCCTTCCTTCCTTCCTTCCACAGTACCAAGGATGAAGCTCATTGGCCCTCTACCACAGAGCTACATCTTCAGCCCTTTTTAAATTTTGTTTTAGAGACAGGGTCTCATTAAGTTGCCCAGGCTAGCCTCGAACTAATGATCCTCCTGCCTCCTTTTCCAGGTATCTGGGATCACAGGCATGTGCCACTGAGCCTGGCTGTTTTTATTATTGTTCGTTTGTCATATCTTTCATACCATCAGTCTATGAGCATTTATTGATTACCTCCTTGTTTGGGGCACTGTGCTACACCATTATCCTACACGGTCCAATATGGGAGCCTTTACTCCATATGTGGCTACTGAAATCAATTAAAACTAAATGTTGTTTGGTTACATTTACCACTTTGTAAGTACTCACTTGTTGCTAAAGACTAACTTACTGGCGAAGATATAGAACGTTTCCATCTTTGCAGAAAATTCTACCTGACAGTAGAATCATTTCCACTGTTTGATATTAAAATCATTGTCAAAGAATGCAGAGCTGAATTCTCATCTCCTTATTGCTTACCACCTCGCAGCTCAAAAAAGTCACTACCCTTTTTCCTCATTCTTATTTATACTGCTTTAAGTATGTGTGCACACACATACATACACACACACACATACATATTCTGGATATGGGGTGATAAAGATGAGGGAGGATGAGTGCATCTGCTTGTTCTCCAGTAGCATAGCCACTCTCCACACCTACCTGTGGAAGGATACCCTACGATTTCCCTTCTCCTGTTGGTGGTGTTTTTTGTTCTGTCTTTAGTGAATCCCATTCATCTTCATCTACACTCCTGGAACCAGTTAGGCAGGTGACTCTCTTTCCTTTTTCTCTATCATTTCTAAGAATTCCACATCTACAGTTGATAATCTACTTGGATATTCCACTACCGATTTAAAATTTCTGTTTTTAAAACAGAAAAGTTTCCCATAAAGACATTCTGATTTTTTTCCCCTTCTTTGCCTCTACTTCTATTTTTACTCTATTTTTCAGACAAGAGAGCAAAGCTTAGAGAATTATTCCAAAGAACCCCCAAGGCAATAAAACTTTCATTTCTCAACAATAAGCTGTCTTGTCCTCACCTCCTATTATGCTCACCTCTGAGGCCAGCTTCCATAACAAAAGCTGTCTCTTGAAAGACATCCAATGTGCTTCCCAAGGGATGCTCATGTCTTTCTGTCCACTAGGAAATTAAGTGTTGAGAAAGAAACATCTTTGGTCCTTCAGAGGTTTTGAAGGACCAAAACCTCTGGGGACTATACCCCCAGCCCTTTTTTTGAGACAGGATCTTGCTAAGCTGTCCAGGCTGGCCTCAAATTTGGGCCAAAACTATAAGTCATTGGGATCATAGGAGTGTGCCACCATATCCGAACAGGTCAGAGCTTTTGAAAGCAGAAAATAGGGAATCAAAATATAGCTGAAGCATTTCTGTACCTCAGCAAGAAAAAAAAAATTGATAGAGCCACTAGAGTGATATGATCTAATGAAGGTTCTGGGGAAAACCATAAAAACAACTAGAAGCTCTTAAAAGGAACAATGTTACTCATGAAAGAAATGAAAAAGAAGAAGTAGAAATATGAAGAGGTGATTCTGCAGGCCAGCCAGAAGAAGTTTAAAGAAGCCAGGGAAAGACCTTGTTAAGCTCACAGGAAAATACACTCTGTTGTCACCATCCATGGCCTATCAAACCCTTCAGCAGACCCCGAACAATGGGGAAGCACTACAGCCTTAGCCAAAACATAAAATTAAATAAAACAGAACAAAAATAAAATTAATAAAGCTCCCTTTGTAAAGGCTGACCCAGTGAGTGGATGAAGTGATAGTTGTAATTCAATACAGCATTTCATTTTTAAAAATCTTTCCAGGTGAGGACCTTTTGCCCTGAGCTAGTCAGTATTGATTGAGCACCACGGCAGCACAGTCTGCAATGAAAGAGGTATGAGAGACGAATGGTACCCACTTAGAGGGAAAGATGATGGATGACCCGAGCCTCAAAACAAGCTCTGGGTCCTGAAGGCCCCCAGCTGCCCAGCCCCACCCAACTGCAGATGCTGAAAACTATCAAACATGGGGTTTTCTCTACCCACTCCTCAGGGAATAGAAGCCTAAGGAATCCCAATGCCCTGCAACCTCCAGCAGATCGGCTCCCACGGGGTCATTCTGCCCTGGGTATACTCTCATTTTCTAACCTGGAGCAGTCCTACCTCCTCCAGTTCCCCAACCACTAGTTTGCACAACATAAGCCATTTCTTGCTTGGGCTGGGTTCCTATTCTTCACTCTGGTGATTTCATTGAAGAGTGGTGCTAGGCTACCAGGCAGAAATCTGACTGTAACACATGGAATCACCAGCCTGGGGAGTATTCTCACTGCCTTAAAGATTTACTACAGTTGGACTCCCTTAAAGGTATTGTCTCCATTGGACCCAATCTGCCAGGCCCCCACAATATTATGATTTGGCTGAATTCCCACAGTGTGTCCATTCTCTTAGGCCGTGTCTAACCTCTGCTGGCCAGCTGATCACTGGGATTCTACAGATTCCCAGTTTTTAAGCTGGTCATCAGAAACCCAAGATGATAGGCTATTATCAAACAATGAGAGAGCCTGTAAAACCTTCCTATGGACCAAGGAAAGGAATTTCTGTTTTATTTTAAATACAAATAGAGAGTTTTGAGCAGAGGAGTGATATGATTTACTATGCCTTTGAAAAATGTAACACTAGCCACAGTTTGAAGAATGGATCTTGAAGTGATGAGGAAGTGCAGAGTAGCAAGTTAGGGAGCCAAATGGTAAACAGTGCTCACCAAGGGCTCAAGTAGTAGACCGTCAGAAATGTTGATGATTTAAACTAGAGAGGCCGCAGTGGAGAGCGAGAAATAGAAGGATTAGGGTATATTTTGAAGGTAGAGTCCATTAACATTCTTAAATAGGTCAGTGATACCTCTTCTATCAGGAGTACAACAATTTCAACTATAATACATAAAGTGGAGTTCAATAAGTCATAAGTGAGAATTTCATGTTAAATTAGGACTAATTAGCAGGACATGGTTATTCATATGTAGATGCTGGAATTTTTCAAGGGGGCTTCTTTTCAATATAACTATCCAATTGCCTAGCATAATTTCAATGAAGTGAATTTCAACAATAATTTCTTGCTGCGGGGCTGGGGTTGTGACTCAGTGGTAGAGCGCTCGCCTAGCATCTGTAAAGGCCTGAGTTCGATCCTCAGCACCACAAAAGAATAAATGAATAAAATAAAAGTATTGTGTCCAACTACAACTAAAAAGTAAATATTAAAAAATAATTTCTTGCTGGGACACAGTAGTACTTTACTCTAAAAGCCATTTCACCTCTAAATATGTTCCCCAGTTTGAATGATAACTGCAACAACAGAAAGCCAATATATCAGCTCAGTGCTGTGATTTTTCAGCAGTGTTTTGTGAAAGAATCAAACACATCTTATAGTGTTTTGCATCTACCAGAGCTGGTTCCAAAAGAATATCTTGAGTGTCTACTGCACAAGTATTTTTAAAAATTCTACAAATTAGTAATTTCTCCACCCATTGCCATGGAAAAGAATCTTTAGTAAAATAAGCTAAATAGACTGGAATACATTTTGTTCAAGGATATTATTTTCAATATCAAAATCATATGTTGGCAGGCATAGCGCTTATTAGTGCTCTTACTTGAATTCATTCAACTGTGTGTATGGCTCAGCCAACATAGGCATTGCCTTCTGATGAAACAATGCAAGTTTTTCTCCATCCTTTACAATTAGAAAAAGCATTCTTAACATCTGTGAGTAACTTCAGTTCTGCATAGAATTGTCTCTGGCCTATCCTTTGCCCCAAGCCCTACTTTTCATTTAAAATTTAAGCCAACCTTAAATCCTTTACAATGCATTATATGATTTTATCAACTTGCAAAGACAAGCCCAGAAAGTCTAATTGCAGTGGGTATTACATGTATTAGACACAGGTGCCCCCAACAAAACCTGGGAGTGGCTTAATAAGTTCTCCTAGACATGTTACAAGTCAAGTGGGTTGACATGTCCACTCATCAGAGACTTCAAGTGTGAAGCTTATCACATAGGTATAATGAAGATTTATCATCAAATGAGATCCCCACTGTAATTAGTACAAATTGTATAGACATTGCAGTCGAAGTATATGTGGAATTTCTTAAATCCTATAACCATAGCAGGAAGATCAGTAGCGTAGAGGGAAAGGAACAGGGAGTGGAAGGAGGGAAGAGAAAGGAGAAGTACCAGGACTGAATCAGGACAAATTATATTCCATGCTTTTATAATTATTTCAAAATGAATCCTAATGTTAGGTATAACTAAAAAGAACCAATGAAAAATAAAATAAATTTAAAAAGTAACAGTGATCTTGAATGTTTGCATTCTTTAATAGGTAGCCATCCCAGTCTCAGGGCTATTAACTGTGGTCCTTTCTATTTCTAACATTCTAATGTTTGATTACCTTGCACCACGTCACAACAAAATGGAATGGAATTCCTGGATTTATAGTTTGTGACAGATGGCACACATCAATGGCAATGTCCTCACTAGACTATAGATTTCACTTGTGAAATTTGTCTCTGAAAAATGACTGATGGTCCTTGGAATTATTTTTTTAAGTGCCTTCAATAATCCTCCCAGTACACCAAATTATCAGATATCTTAGTCCCAGATAAAACAAGAACAATGACAGGTACACTGGTTACATATATTAAATCCCAAAGACCATAAGAAGCCAAGCGTGCTTGAGTTTTTTGTTTTCTATCATGTTTGTTTCAAGACAAGGTGAGAGTGGTCTATCATCCTAAGAATTCCAAAAAGGAGGCTCAAAACTCCCCAGTGGACTCCAAAGTAACTTCCAAGGAAAATCTCAGTTTCTAATTGGAAGCTGCATTGCATGTATAGTACCTGAGAATGGGTTTATATCACCAGAAGCTTCTCAACTTGTCATAAAAAAGTCACTTTCTAGTTGCTGGAAGATGCTCTGCTAAAGTAGGAAAGGTGACAAGGCCTTCTGCCAGCATCACCCACTGGAGTCAACTACTCCAAACCAGAAATCCATTATGTTATGACATCAGCCCTTTGAACTCAAAAAATTCCCAAATCTCTGCAAGAACCATAACATACCTGGACATGATGATGTCCATGGTGTTTCTAGAGGCAGCAAGCACATAACGCTCCAGTTCTACACCCAGGACAACAGATTTTTCATTCTTTTCAGGCCTATATCTAGTAAATTGATTTCTTTCTTTATATTCGTCTTCCAATTGTCCTTTAGAGATAATGAATGCAAAATCATTGCCTTTGAAATGCCTTTTTACATTCTTACTTTACTGAGTTTTAGAATTACAATATGATACAAATTCTAAAAGGATTTGGCATAGATCAGGGAAGAGGACTTTGGTGTCATCAGAAAAAAAAAAAAGCACACCTGTTTGTTAATAAGGCAGGGGAAAGGGATTACAGTGGGGTCACAAGTCCCGAGCACATTCATCCTTCCCCTTTCACTAACTGCATAACCCTGGGAAAATTTTCTAACCTTTCCATGCCTCAATTGCCTTAGCTCTAATAAGGGGAGAACCATACCCTGCTGGTGGTATGAACTCCAGCCTACCCCACAGGATTGTTGAATTACTGAAATGCAGTAACCCTTTTGTCAATTTCAGGTGCAATTCGCGTAGTTAAAAGTATGATCAATCTATTATACAATTGGGATATTTTAAACAAAGGGGAATAGGTAAAACTCTCCCATAGTGGGCCTGAAATGAAATGTATCTGACTAACCTTCAGAGTCAGGAAAATCAAAAGCCTAAGTTTGGTAGAAGGGAGAGGAAGAGGGTGGAGAGGGAGGGAGGCGGGAGAGCTTGGGGAAGTACTGGGGAACAAAGTCTCCCAACGTTGCTATGTCCATGTGCAAGTGAACCACAATGAATCCTGCATTTATATATAATTAGGATGCAGTAATTAAAAATAATAATAATACAAGGGAGACCAGTAGAGTAGAGCAAGGTGATAAGGAGGAGGGAGGAGGAGGGAAAGGGGAGGGACTGGGGAATGAGACTGATCAAATTATGTTATATGCATGTATGAATATAACATAATGAATCCCACTATTGTGTATAATTATAATGCACCAATAAAAAATAAAAATCAAAGAAGCATGTTTAGTAATAAAGCAAATAACAGTGACGCACTCATTCGATGCCAGTGTTGATTAAGCTCAGGCATCATCTCATTTAGTCATCACAGAAATCTTATGAGGAAGAAACTCTCACTTCATTTTACAGAGAAGATGACTGAAGCTTAGCACATCAAGTATTTTCACCTATGGCCACTGACCTTGTGTGTAGCTGAGTCCAAGTTCAAACCTGGGCTGTTCTGATTATAAAATCTGTGTCCTTAACCACTGTGCTAATTTCCTCTTCCAGTGCAGTCAATTCATACACTAGCACCTCTGTCTGGTCTCCATACTCTGGTCCCCACCGAGGTCTTAGCTCAGTGGTTTTCCTTTTTACTCACTAGAAGCATAGGGCTCACTAGCACCCTTGCCTATGGCACCTGTCCTAACAAAATACATTTCATACCATTCACTCGCCATTGTAGGGTTGATTGCTTAATTATGACTCAGATGTGTCTTCTTTCTTGGGTCTCCCATGAAGTCACAGATTACATATGTTCTTTTTCCCTCCCTCCCCCCTCTCTCTCTCCCCCTTCCATACCCTTCCACTCTCTCCATCTCTCCATAAGTGTCTAAGTCTCTACCTAATTAAAAGAAAACTTCTTAAAGAATTATTTGAACACATTAGCAAAACTTCCATCATTTGCCCTACTCAAGTCCAGGCCAGCTTTCCCACTGTCCCAAGGCAAATATTAGGCAAAACCCCATGCTGGATGCTGGTGAGCAAGAATGGGTCTCTGCCTCCAGTAACATGTTCAGTTTATCAGGAAGATAGACAAACAAGCCATTGTGTTAGGCCAAGGGAAGCAGAGACACAGAACAGGGGCAGCGATCCCAGTCTATGAGGCTACAAGAAGATTATCTGACAAATTTGGTAATATGGGCTGAAATTTTAATTGTGCAGTAATAATAACAATAAATCATCAAATGTTTCATCTCTCTGGGCATTTAAGATGTATCATCCCACTTAATTATCTCAATGACTCTGGAGCACAGGTGATCATTTCACCTATTCTACTGATAAGAAAACTGGGGTTGAAAATAGAACTATTTAACCAAGTTTACTAATAAATAGCAGATGTAAGATTTGGCCCCAGAGACCACATCTGTAACCATCTTTAACTAGCATGTTATTTTTTTCTCAATGGAGAGAGATAGACAATATGAATAAAGTCCACAGAGAAGGCCCAGCATACATAAAGGTCATGAGATGAATCCAAGCAGGAAATATTTGGGAAACTAAAGGAATTTGATAAAGGGCTCTAAAAGGTCCAGATGAGTCTCTGGTTACTCTGAGATGAACATCTAGCCATTTCCCAATTAAAACCCCAGTGGTTAGTTGCTACAGGGAGCAATAGTCCTGCTGCACAGAGGCATGTTATAGACCAGCTCCCTAAAGACTGGATTCACTGCCTCAGCAACCAGTGGAGTTCTGTCCACTGTGCATCAACCCAACCCATGGAATCAGAATCCTGAAAGACCCTCTGTCATAGAAGAGAATGGAACTAGAATAACCCATCTCCTTGCTTCCAGGGATTCTCCCCACATTATCAGATTCCAGAAAAGATTTCACAATTGTCTGAGACTCTCATTTCAATGTCAAATGATCCTTCCTATGAAGACAGTCTTATTTCATGCTTAAAACTTCACCTGAAGTTTCATTTCTGTTTTCATGAATGATGGAACAGAAAGTCATCTCCTCTGAGGAGACCATCTCAAGTGCCTGTGACAGCCATGCCCAGAGCCAGGAGTCGGGCTGTGCCCCCCGGCTCCACCCCCGTGAGCTCTGCAGTGTGAGGCAGATTACTTAATTTTTCAGATTCCAGTTCTCGTCTGTAAAATGGCACAATAATAGGGCTTACACATGGATTCATTTTGAGGATTAAATCTAGACAAAAGGCTTAGAGTAGTGGCTGACTTATTATAAATGCTTATCAAATTTTCAATTAAAAGGAAAGACCTAATTTCATCTGTATCTTGAGTGAATTTGTATATGATTTCAGAACTAACAAATAAACCTGATCAGTTTCCAGAATGGGGATAGGGATCAAATGCCTACAACTAGTAGTTACATTTTTACTGTTCTTATTTTCTACCAGTAAGCAGAAGTGTGGAACATCCCCTTTTAAATGAAAGTTACATATCAGTTATAAAAGTGTTAAATAAATCTGTGAAGGCCAAGTACAAAGAAGAAAGAAAGAGACAGGAACCATCCTGCTGTTGCCATGACAACAAGACATGTTACCTGGACAAAGATTTTGGTAATCTCTTAAAAGAATAGCCAGAGATGTTTCCATCTATTTCGGGAAGGACAATGTCTTTCTTTATCCTCCACTAAAGATGCACAACCACTTGTCTATCGCACGTCTCCCAATTAACACAGGGCAAGATCTGAGAGGAGTGAGGATGTCAGGTGCAGGCAGGTGGCGGGATGGACAGGACTTGGCAGGGGGGCTTCAAGGTAAAGATAAATATCAGTGGAAAATGCAAGATCAAACTGCCCAGGATCTCTATTGTTTCATTTAAAATGTCAAAAGAACATTCATTAAAAAGCATCATGCTCACACAGGAAGATGCCCAACTGCTGCGCATTAAGTTCACAAGAAATTAAATCCTAAACCAATAACACTTTCATTTTTATTAACAGTACTTGATACTAAGAAAGCGATTTTTAAAAATCTGGCAAACAAGACTTTCCCTAAAACTCATTTTCGTAAGTAAAGAAAACGAGAGCTTATGATTCAAAATGTATGTCCTTCCTTTCGCCAGCTCTGTGGGTGTTACACACAGGTCCTGTGGGACTGTGTGTATGTGTGTGTGTGTCCCTCTTTCAATCTGTAGTTTACACTTAACAGTAATCTTACACATCTCTCTCATTTCTCAGCTAACAGATAGTATTTTTACAACAACAAATAGAGGCTATTGGTAATAGTATTTCCTTTAATTGCATATTTTTTCAAACATGAGACTATTAAAATAGCTGTCCATGAAAGCAGTCATTCAATTTTCCTCTGAGTTGCCCCTTCATTCTGAAAGGGCCTCCCTCATCGAGCTCAATAGCATCTTTTGGTTGCCTGAGAACAAGCACTGGAGGACAAAAAAATTAAAAAAATAAAGAAAAGGAAGAAGAAGAAACCTATTTTCCTATTTGCCAGATCAAAGTAATCCCTACTCCATTGCCATGGCTCCAGACGTCTCTTTTTTCTTTTCATTGACCAAACAAGGTTCTTCTCAGCTCTCTGTCTTTTTTTTTTTTTGCCTGAATTTGTTTTCCCTTTGGGAAAAGTGGTCATTAAAGTATTAGTTTAGGTTGATTGGTTCTTCAGCAACAGAAGAGGCTTCTGATGCTTTGTTATCTTTGACATGATCTCCAAACAGTGGCCTGATTATTAGATTATTATACAATATGGAAATAATAATTCAAGACAACAGACTTGCTCTCTGGGACCCATGCGGGGTGCCAGGTAGATCTTTATACACCCAACCTACTGGTCTTCTAGTGGGTGCTTTCAAGGCCCGAACGTCTGCTCATGTCCCTGGACATGACATGGGCTTCACCTCCCTGCCCTGGCCATCCAGCCCCCCTCCCACAGACTTGAATTCTTCCCAAGTGGCTGAGGCTGCTCAGCATTTCCTCCATTTATATCAACCAGTGGCGCATTCAGTGGGAAGAAAGGGGAGGGGAAAGGGAAAGCTTTGATGTTTCCAAGGGCCAGAAATCACTTGGATGTTCTTCCAGGGCCACTTGGCAGCAGGTAGAGGGTGTGACAGCTGGTGGGGAGGTCGTTGGCAGGGCCGTGGCCACTCAACCATGGCAGGGAACTGCTCTGCCCTTGCTAACTGAGAAGAGTATTCCTATGGTCCAGTGGGGGATAAAGATGAGGCGGAAAGATCATATGTCACCTGGGAAAAAGAGGATTCAAAAATTATCAAATATCATGCTGAAATGTTTCACTAATTTTTAAGACCCAAGTGACCCAAGTCTTCACATCTACTCTAATAAGAATGTATTGTATGGTATCAGTACTCATAGAGGGCCACAAATGGTGGTTAAACACATGGACCTTGAGTCCAGACTCTCAGCCTCTCTTTTCTCATTGGTTAATATACAGTTTGTGACAGGTTTGCTTTGAGGTTATTAATAATAATATTTTCTGAATGCTCACTATGTACCAGGCATCTGATTGGCACTTGGCAAGCATTATCTTATTTCCTCCTCACAAGAACACTCTGGAAGAAGGACTATTACAAATAGGGACTGCTGCTCTTGTTTAAAGAAGATATCCAGAGTCGTACAGCTAAAAAGTAAAGCCAGGAATCAAATCAAGTCAGCTCAAACTCTAGAGCTTGCACTATCAGCCACTACTTTGGAATGAAATGAAATAATGTATAACAGATTGATTCTGGTACCAGACCCTCAGCAATATTACCAATCATTAATTTTACATCACTACATTCTTATTAGACTCCCTCGATTGCTTTGGCCAAATGAATTAAAATATATGACAGTGCTTAATAGGGAAAGGGCTTCATAAAAGCAAACACATTAAATATATTGGGAATGGCTGGAGCTAGTCCATAGAAAGAGTAACATTTCTTGATCCAAAATTTCTGTGTGGACAAAAATCACACAGGATTTGCTAGAAGAAATATAGGAGGAAAAGCAGTGAGGAAACAGAGACCTGGAAGTGGCTTCTCATTTGTAGAGATCACCTATTCAAGAAGTATGGCCAAAAGGGCTGGAGACACTGGTATCATCACTGCTTCAGCTGTCTGGAGGAGGAGATATGGATGGACATCTCAGGTTAGAAAAAGGGATGGAAGTAGAACTGACAGGTACAAGCTAGTCAGCCAACTAAAGAGCACCTGACCACACGCTCACTGCCATTCATTCAGAAAATACACAGAGGGACTAAGTTTTACCTGAAGGTCCCAAGGAATTAAGAGCTAATTGCAAATTTGTAAGGAGATCCAGAAATTTCATTATAAATCCTCATTTATCTATTTGTTAAATTAGTAGTTATTGAGAATTTTCTGTTTGGGGCATTTTAAGGCATAAAGAAAGACATAAAGACATAAAGAGAGACATAAGACATAAAGAGAGCTGACTAGGCCTCTGACCTATATAAGAGTAAGAAGTCCAACCTGAGGACCAGTGTGCTACCCTTTTAGGGACTTGTGCACAGGGGGCTCTGGGAGGGATAGAGAGGTCAGTGGAGGACTAGATCTGACTTGACCATGGAAGTGGAAATGGATAGTGGTTAAACAAAGAAATTTCCCCCTCCTGTATAAGGGGTACCCTGTTTTGTTTTTTTTTTGTCAGAATGGAACTTAACAATAGAAAAATAAAAAGCAAATACTTAAGAGAAAATTGAGGGTAAATTTCTGAAATTGGAGTCTCAGTAAGAAGAATGTCACTATCTTCTCTGATTTAAGAAGAGAAGAGAAGAGAGATGCAGACAGAGGGAGATTTTCATATGGAGGAAGTTGAGGCAACGTGCCTCAGATGGTCCTGACTTTCTCCACCAGGAATGCACATCTGCTTTTATCTTCTTGCGTTTTAAGAAAGGAATGGGATGGTGCTGGAGACCACATGGGTATGTCACTATGCAAAACGCCACTTTCCCTGATTGTCTGCTGGCAAGCCCCTGCCAATCCTTCAGAACTCATATCTAGCTGCCCAAGCCCCTAGGCAGAGTTGGATCTCCACCTCCTGCACTTGTTTATGCTTCGATTACCTTAATAATTACATCATACTGTAATTAATTGGTCTCTCTCTCTCTCTCTCTCCTCCCATATTAAAATTCTAGATTTTACTCATCTTAGCTATTAGCTAACCTGGCACAAAATGATATTCAGTAAATGGATGGTGAATGAATAAATAAATTGCTCCCTAAGCCACACCTACACAAAATGCAATTCAGATCCAGAAAGATGGATTTCAGATCAACACTCGAGCAATTACTCTAACCTCTCTGCATCAAATAACCCAGGCTCTGAGAAACGAGGGCCATGATCATGGATCCGTGAGCTTCATTAGTCGACGGCAGGAAAGGGCTTTTTAAGTGGTAAAGGAGATCCTTATGGAAGATGTCTCTGAGAAAGTAGGATGACAAAGACATGTCTCAGGGACAATGAAGACCTTCCTTCCAGGATTTCTGCCACATCTCACTCTGACACAAGCAGCTACGGAGCATCCAGTGTCTCTCAAAGATACTGGCACCAATAGGTTTCAAGATCATCTGTCCCCCAAGTTCATGAACTGCTGGGAAAGAGCACTGGTTAGAATGCACAGGAGTCCTGTGCTACCCAGCTCAGAGCTGCTATGCTTTCCATGGAAGTTTTAGCTTTTTCTACTGTTTTTCCTGGCCTTGGTTCCTGATTTCCACTTTTATAGATCATCAAAAGATCACTCAAATGTGCTTGACCTTTTGAAATACTCTTGTGCTCTCAGGAAATATATGATCATTTATCACTGCCATTTACCAAGTGTTAGCTACATAAATAGATACTGGATAAGCATGAAAGCAGCTACCAGTCTATTTGCACAAGAAGTGATACAATTTAGTCCCAATGAGATACAAAACATTAAGACACTGAGCAATAAGACCTGTTCATATATTACTCTGTTTGGGGGCTTTAAGAAACAAATGCAAGATTGACATATATTCTACTCACTTCTAAGGCCATGGAAATATATTCTAGATTACTTGTCCTCATGTAGACTATCATTGCTATGAATACACTAAGAGAGATCATAATTGTAGCACATATACATCCATATTATAATTCATAGTATAAATCATATTATTATTCATAATATAATTCCCCACTGTATACACAAATGCATACACACACATGTAAACACATACCTGCCTCTAAAACTGGATTTGACTAAGGATAAACTCCTTATTGGTTTGCTTCCCAATGTATATACTCTAAAGTTTTGCAATATGCAAAAGAAACAATCTGTGAGGTGAATAGATGGCCTACATCTTGGGAGCAAACCTTTACTCCTCACACATCAGATAGAGCACTAATCACTAGGGTATATAAAGAACCCAGAAAACTAGACACCAAAAAAACCCCAAATAACCCAATCAATAAATGGGCTGAGGACCTGAAGAGATACTTCTCAGAAGATGATGTACAATCAGTCAACAAATACATGAAAAAATGTTCATCATCACTAATAAATAGAAATGCAAATCAAAACCTCTCTAAGATTCATCTTACTCCAGTTAGAATGGCAGTTATTATGCATACAAACAACTATAAGTGTTGGTGAGGATGTGGGGAAAAAGGCACACTCATATACTGCTGGTGGGACTGCAAATTGGAACAGCCAATATGGAAAGCAGTATGAAGATTTCTTAGAAAATTGGTAAAGGAACCACCATTTAACCCAGCAATCCCTCTCCTTGGTCTATACCCAAAGGACTTAAAAACAGCATACTACAGGGACACAGCCACATCAGTGTTTACAGCAGCACAATTCACAATAGCTAAATTGTGGAACCAACCTAGATGCCCTTCAATAGATGAATGGATAAAAAAATGTGGCATATTTACACAATGGAATATTACTCAGCAATCAAAGAGAATAAAATCATGGCATTTGCAGGTAAATGGATGGAGTTAGAGAAGGTAATGCTAAGTGAAGTTAGCTAATCCCCCAAAACCAAATGTTGAATGTTTTCTTTGATATAAGGAAGTTGATTCATAGTGGGATAGGGAGTGGGAGCATGGGAGGAATAGAAGAACTCTAGATAGGGCAGAGAGGTGGGAGGGGAAGGAAGGGGGCATGCGGTAATCAATGATGGTTCAATGTGATGATCATTATTATCCAAAGTACATGTATGAGGACACGAATTTATGTGAGTATACGATACATACAACCAGAGATATGAAAATCAGATATATGTAATAAGAGTTGTAAGAGCATTCTGCTGTTATATATAAATAATAAAAATAAAAAGATTTAACTTAAAAAAAGTTTTACAATATGTATGATAATAATGGATAAAGATAGGCTGAGATTTTTAATTGTTATTAAAAGGCCAGTGTTGGAAAAAGTAGTGGGAGAGAAGAAAAGAATTGGGAGTCGAGGGGAGAAAGAATATAAAGTAAAAGAAAAGAAATATAATCATCATCTTTGCTATGTATGTACTTCATCCAGATTCACAATTCTTTCTCATACTGATTATCAATTCATATTCAAACATCTTTAGAATAGGGGCACTGCCTGGGGAAGTACCTACAAGGCTACTTATGTGATAGTGAAGAAGCTTTTCTTTTCTGAAACTGCAGGCTGCTTTCTTATCACCAGAGCAGTTAACAGTCTGCCATTACTCATCAACATTAAATGTGGGAAATTTGCTACCGTGATAATTAAAACTCTGGTTAGTATCTACATTAGCTAGTTGATCTTAATGTTAGTTGCTCAAAGCTTTTTTGAAACGTATAATTAGTTGGGAGAGAGAGAAAATGACTACATTTTCTTATCATTAATATAAGAGCCTGAATGCCAATTGTTGGAAAGTTAGACTGAATGACTCCTAAAATCACTTACAACTGTAAAGCATGATTTAGTGTCTATGCAGGAAAATGGCAAGGTTATTCCATGATGTGGACTTCCTTCGAAAGTTTCCTCCGAGTTGGAAAGGCTGCTTGTCCATTATGTGGGAGAAATTGCTTCAACAATGGTCAGTTCTACTCCACTGACCAAAACACTTCCAGCATCCTCAGTGCTGTCCAGGCCTGGGGAGCTTGGCTCTGTACCTTGCAGACCACCCTCTCTTCAGTCAGAGTTCATCATTTCGGAATATCTGTCTCTAGTGGAATCTTTGGGGCAAAATTAAGGCAAGTAATTCTGGAGACCTACATCCTTTAGAAATATCAAGTCATCTATTTCATCAATAATCAAAATACAGAAGAAAAAAATCTTCATTAAAAAGAATAAATTATTCAACCAATGTATCATCAAGGTAACACGTATAAATTGGAAGAGTTGGGGAAGTATTGTTCTATTTTGAGGTTGAGAACCTTGAATCTCTCTACTCAGTGAGTCCATTTCTTTCAAAAACAACTAGCACTAAACCAGTAAAGACTAAAGTCTAGGAAGAAAAGAGTAAGGTAGAGAAAGACTAGTACCTTAGGTAGAAGAGAGAAAAGCTTCACCATGTAATCAACCAAATGTGGGATGGAAAGACCGTCATAACGGGAAGTACAAACTTATTGCATATGTAGAATCCTGTAGAAAAGCACAGGCTATCAGGTGCCATTTCATTTACCCATTTATAGATGTATGGGAACTCAGGCTCAAGTCCGTCAAGAAGGAGGGGCAAAGCAACCAGGACTCCAGAGCCAAGATCTGAAAACCAAATCAAACCATGAAATTATCTTTTTTTCTCAAAAAAGCATTGAAAGAGAAAATTTACTGTTATGTGGCATAAATGTGTTAGTATGAAAAATAATTCATAGATCAGAGTTTTTGTTCCAATTATTAGAATAACTGCCTCAATTATAGATTAGAGTTTTGAATCCAATTATTAGAATAACTGCCTCAATTTCTTCTGGTGGTTTACTCTGCATTTACATTCATGTTTTTGTCAATTATTTTGTTGGTTGGTTCTGCCTCCCAAACTAAACTTCAGACGCTTGAGAACAAAGTCTTTTTTTCATTCAGCTCAATCTCTGCTAGCATCCCACAGAATCACTGAAAACATTCAACACCATCTAACTTCCGTTTTTCCTTAAATAAGAGGAGTTAGTTGAAATGCTTCATGTAGATGTCGCTAGGGAAATTCCCCATTTATTTTCCCAATTTTATTAATATAGATAGACAGATAATCACTGTCCACATAAATAGGATGGAAGGATTTTTATCAATCTAAATAGGATGGAAGATAGTATTAAAATTTATTAAAAATAATAATAACTTCAAATCAACATACATGTTGGTAATAGTTAATCTGCATCCTTTTTCATTTGTATTGAAGTAATTATGACTCTTAAAGCATTTTAATGGCTTCTGTCTCATTGGATATTTGTTTACACTACTGCAGATGCATCCATTGCCCTCCTACCAATGAAAGTTACATCCTGGGTACCTTTTAGTAAACGGGTAATCGGTTATTCCAGATAGGAAAATCTCCACTTGCGATATTGCAGCAATCATCACCATACACAGACAGCGCTCAAGTGACAAGTTATGTCAACTCGGAGTGTAGACAGATCCAGAAGGTCAGAATACAGACCTTCTTAGTCCCTGTAACATTGAGGAAAATGATCTTACTATCCTTGCATGACCTCCTCAAGTAATGTGTCCATAATGTTTGCAGCTTCCTCTCATCCTGGCATTTCCTCATAATTCAGCATTCCTGGTAAGACTGAAATGAAAGTTGAATTTTTCACTGGAGGTAGGTCAAGCTGACAGTGATAGCAACTGACAGGAGATTAAAAGGAACCAAAGATACTGTGCTGAAAAAGTCTCATCAAGGTCACCAACTCGTGATAAAGCAAGTGGTGAGCGAGGGAGAAACACAGGCGGATTGCTTAGGAACCAGCAGGGACAACTGTATTATCTAATTATTCCTCTTCATTTCCATCTCCTGAGGCCTCCCACTCCCACACACACGCGTTTAAGCAAGTTCATTATATCAAAATTACTGTATAATATTTCTTCTTATCAGTTCAAGGTACAGCTGTTTTTAAATGTGGTACCTGCAGCACTGTCAACCCTAATAAGCAGAAGAAGTTGCTCCCCACGGCCCTTGGCTTCCCCCTTTACTAGAGCATGCACCTGTTTACATGACTTTCCCTGCCCCGTGTGCCCCACGTCTTACTCATCTTTCTGTCTGCCTGCGTGGTGACAGAGCCAGTTAGTAAACTATTAATGGTTCTCTTTCCCTAATACAGAGTTGCTGCTGGGAAGCTGCCACCAAGCTGGGGACTGAATTTTCCAGCTCCATATCCATCCAGCTATAGCCACAGTGTTAATCAATGGAAAACTGAAAGGAACTGATATATTTCCCTTTGAGGCTTATATAACATGTCATATCTCTATATTCTTTGCTATTGTTTATACCTTGAGTATCCCCAAGGGCCCATGTGCTAAAGGATTGGTCCCTAGAAAGGTGCTATTTGGAGGTGGTGGACCTTAGAGAATGGGCCTCAGTGGTTGAGGGTGTGCACCTCAATGGGGTTGTGGAACTCCAGCCTCTTCCCATCTCTTTTTTGCTTCCTGGCCATGAAGTGAGCAGTTTTGCTCTGTCATATGCTTTTTATCTTTGTCATCCAGCACCCCTACTAGAGAGCTAAGACCAATGATTCTGTCTCTTCATGTATTAGAATTTCTAAATTATGAGCCAAAAGGAAACTTTTTTCTCATAAATCAATCATCTTGAATATTTGTTATAGTAATAGAAAGCTAACTAACACACTCCCTTTTGCCAGCTGCCAATTAGATGAATGCAGAAGTTGATGAATAGTAAAAAAGCTCTCTATCCTATGTGATGGATCCCTGTGGTTTCTTAATCATTGTATTGAAGAAAGTCACCAGAAACAAAGGATTAGACTATTACAAGAGAGAGAAATAAACTTCAAGTCAAAAAATTCTTTTTATATTTCTGGGTCTATTTGTTATTGCAGCATATACTAATTAATACATGAATTTAATCTAGTGGCATATATTGGCATTCCAGGGATAGCAAATGACTGACTGGTGCATGTTTTGGTCAGCTTTGCATCACTTTGACTGAAAGATTGTCCAAGAGAAACTTATAAAAGTTTAATTTGGCTCACAGTTTCAGAGGTTCAATCCATGGTTGGCCAATTCCATAGCTCTGGGCCCAAAGTGAGGCAGAACAGCATGGCAGAAGGGCATGGTGAAAAAAAAGGCTCAGTTCATGACAGTCAGGAAGCAGAGAGAAAGCTTGATTTCAAGGAACTAGCAACAAAATATAAACCCCAAAGGTCTAAATGCACACTTCCAGTGACTTACTTCATCTGGCAACACCCTACCTGCCTACAGTTATCACCCATTAATCTATTTAAATTAACAATCCATCAAACAAATCAATCTACTGATCAGGTTACAGTGTTCATGATCTAATCATTTCATCTCTGAACAGTGCTGCATCATCTCAAACCTGAGCTTTTGGGAGACCATCCGTATCCAAACTATAACAGGGCATTTGCCCATTTGCCTACAGAAGAGCTTTCTGTACTTTACCAGAAAGGATTAAATATGAATTGCAGCTCATGAGATTATATGCAATAATTGTTATTATGGAACTCTTCCCAGAATGTTAGATGAAACAGACTGATGTGACTAGGGTTTTATCTAGTCGTATAGTTGTTTCTTCAAATTCATAGATACATATTTAAATTCTGTTACTGTGGGAGAATATTGAGGTTGTCATGGCAACAAGTTAAAGCACCAGACTATATGTGATGTACTGGGATGCTTGGTGCTAGCCATGCTAGCAAAAAAAAAAAAAACAAAAAACAAAAAAAAAATGATTACATCACACAGAGAATTGTACTAAGGGTTACAGAGTGATAGTCAAGAGGATAGTCTTACACCTTCAAGGAGCCATAGTTTAATATACTGATTAGTTTGCTATTTTGATAACATTGATAGTTCTGAAATAAAATGGATTTTATAATTCAGATGAGATTACTGATACAGGATCATCACCTTAATAACCCTAGTCCTACTTGGAGTAAAACCCAAACATAGGTACACACACAGACACACATACACACACACACACACACACACGTGCATGCATACATATGTACATGTATATACATAGAGAGACAGAGACAGAGAAAGCATATTGAACTTATAGACGTAAAATTTGACAGAGTTGATGAATTTAGAGGACTACAATTTTAACTAAGCAATCAAATAAAACTTCTCTTGAGCAGAGATTTTAGAGCAAATCTCTCAACCCAACTCTGATTTACTTTATGATGCAGACAGAGCCTTTACTGATACCTTCTTTGTAAACCAGAAGCCTGCTTTTCTGCAATGTATTTATTACTAATTCAAGTTACTCTCATTCTTTGGGTGAAAACTAAGTATTTCTAGCAGGGCTGGCCTACCATCCCCAGGGATTTTATTTTTCTCCCCACAAGGCCTTCTAGAAGCACTGACATTTGTCTGAGACAACACAAACTGCAAGTAACTTGGATTGTCATGCAGCATCCAGAATAAGAGATGTGGCCAGCTGGAGTAGTGTAATTTGGTGAGTAACAGCAATAGGAAGGCTAATATTTCTAGCTGTTCTTTGAATGGTTAAAATTAAAGGATAAAGAAATATTTATATTCCCCATGAAAGTTCTAGGAGGTAATTCAGAAAGAGTTTTAACTCTAGAAAGAAATGATAAAAGAAAAAAGAGAGTATCCCAACTTTTAGCTTAGAGTCCTTTTTCCCTCCTCATCTCGTCATTTCTGTTTAGATGTACCAACTAAATAATTTCTTCTCCAGCCCCTCTTTGCTTCATTCATAGACTACATTGGCCAGTTCCCTGGATATTAAGCTTTGAAATATCTTTCTATCACTGAGATGGCCGGAATCATGTAAGAAAGAAAGTCTGATCCCAAGAGACGCCGTTACTATATTGAGAAGCATGACACAAAGGACATAGATGCTGGACCCCACCTGCAATGGTACCGACCATTGACCATTTCAAGGCAGAACAAAAAGATATATGCAGATGTTAAGAGGGATCGAATGTGGTCGCAATGCCAGATGGTCTCTGGCGGCCCCTTGGCTGCTCTTGGTACAAACCAGGTCAAAGGCATCTGACGTGGCTCCTTCGACAGAGGAGATCAATAATGCTAAAGAGTGGCGTCTGCAGTAAGAAACAAATCACTGCAAATGGCTAACATGGTCTCTGTGCTCAGGGGTCCTGATTGGAGCTGCCATCTTGACATCAGTACTTTGCCATCCGCCATGTGAGGGGAGAAGGAGCAAGAGGGGTAGGGAGACAAATGGTGGCAGCCAAGGTGACATCACAGGATTTTGTTGTCTCCAACAGAGAAGCTCTAAGTAATTCAAGCAGCTCAGTGCCCATCTGGCCAACTCCAGAAGAAAACACGGTGGGTGTGAAGTATTTTAAGTCTGTGGAGGATAAATTATACCTCCGTCTCAAAAGAGATCAGAAAGTAGCTAAATGAGATTAACAGTAAGATAAACAGAAAGCTAATTTTATTTAATAACATATTTATTAAATACTTCCTGCATGAGCCAGGTATTTTATTAATGAAGAAATTGAGGCTCAGAAAAAGTGAAGTCACTTTCCCAATGTCATAATATAATAAGTGACAGATAAAGCTCTAACCAAGATGTGCACACCAATCTAAAGCCAGGCAGAGCTACCTCTTACAAGGCTCACTGGCAAATACAACTAAACATGCTTCCCAAGGCCTTTGTCTTTCTCATGATCTTGATCATGTGGGGATCACTAGTGTGC
The DNA here is from genome assembly GCF_052094955.1 of Ictidomys tridecemlineatus. Classification (NCBI taxonomy): domain Eukaryota; kingdom Metazoa; phylum Chordata; class Mammalia; order Rodentia; family Sciuridae; genus Ictidomys; species Ictidomys tridecemlineatus. The sequence goes on from NC_135480.1 coordinate 105,189,399, forward strand.
ACTTGACCTGTCTGGATTCATGGGAAGAAGTAACAAATGTCTTGAAAGGTGATTAAGCTTTGTAGGTATGGAGAAGCAGCAGCAACCGTGGATTATAGAGAAATGCAAAAGATGTAGAGATTCAAACCTTGTACTATATACCATTTGCATCCATCTGCTAAGTTTGCTCAGAGAAAATTGGGTTTTGGATTAAAGCAATTAACTGGTGAATTCTACTGGAAATTGCTTCAACCTCTATGAGTTTTGTTGTTGTTGTTCAATATATAATATGTCAAGGTGAGACACATTACTGAGAGGAGGAAGAAAAATAGAGGAGGTAGGGAGCCACTTTCCATGAAAAAAAAAATTGCATCATTAGAGTACTTCTGCTTTCCCTGTGCAAAATGACCCAAGTCTCCACAACCAACCTCACCCATTTCCCAGATGTTTGCCCAGAGATATAAATAGAAAAAGTCTAAATGACCAACATCCATTTTTGTTTTACTCATGGTCGAAAAAATTTTTTTCTGCCTTGTGAAGAAAAGGAAAAAAACCACCTAAGATTCATTAAACAATACACCACCTTCTATGTTTGGAGATTGATAAATGCATGATCTATTGACTTCTCCCAAGTGCCTTTTGAGGTGCTACTTGCCTACCATCAAGATGATGAAACTGGAATTAGAAGGAATCCCTAGCCTAGACTCTCAGCTATGTGGCTGTGCAGGATCAAGCCCACTGCTCCTGTGACTTTCAAAGTCAGTGTTCTTTCTTCTATACCCTCCTTTTGTCCTCTTCAATGATTTATGTCCTTGTCCCACCTCTCATTATCATTCTAAACTTTAGCAGTCACAGTTCAATAGAGTTGAAGGTACAGATGATTAAGCTGATAAATGGTATGGAAATAAATGTATATTCTACAAGACAATGCTTTGTCTAAATTCTTGAACTAATTGATTTGTCTCTCCTTTGTTTCTTTCAACTAAGGTTGGAATATAGAAAAACCATTCCAGGTACTTAAAAGTTTTTATTAGTTAATTCTAGATTTCCAGAGACTTAAAGAGAAGCATTTGGGATCAGAAGAATCTTTACTGGAAGGCAGGCACTGTGTGGCATACCTCTAATCCCAGCAGTTCTGGAGACTGAGGCAGGAGGATCCCAAGTTCAAGGCCAGCCTCATCAATTTAGCAAGCCATAACCAACTTAGCAAGACCTGTCTCAGAATAAAAAATGAAAAAGGGCTGAGGATGTGGCTCAGTGGTTAAGCTTCCCTGGGTTCAATCCCTGGTTATAACAACAAAAAGGCTCTAGAAGGATTCTTGGGTAATGAATATTTGGAAAGCAGGTCTGAGATCAAATGCAATGCATTTATTGTTTCTTCCACCTCTGGGAAAATGGGATGGAGAAGAAAGAGCACAGACCTAGAAGTTTTCTAGACTCAAATGAGAATCCTGGCTCTCCCACTGGGGAATGTTGAACGAGTCATTTTACTTCTCTGACCCTTCTGTTGATCTTTAAAAAAAAAAGATACTGACCTTAAAGTGTTGTGAGGACCAAGTGACACATATCATGCCTGGCACATATACACACTCAGCAAAGCTTCCTTTCTTTCTCTGCTCCTTCGTACACAGCTGTTTATAGATATGGCTGCTTATTATACCGGAATGAGAGGCAAGTGTGGGGCCTGGTGTGGGTCTTGGCGAGAGTTCATCAAGTGAGGAAAAGAAGCACCATTTATTTGTATTCTCACTTTTTGAACTTTGGATTAGTTGGGGGAAGAGGTAATTCATAGCTTTGCCATTTACAGCCATAGCTGCACTGGTCGTCACGCCTGCGAAGGTGGCATTTCAAACAAAGCATATCTGCCCATGGTTGAGGCCAGATGATTCCTTTACTACTATCTGTTGTGTTGTAGAACAGATCTCCGTATTGTGTTGTTTGGAGTCACTCTCTACTGCCCAGATCCCACAGATGGTGTCTCTGCCCTACTTTCCCAGAATTTCTGCATCTCCAGGGCCATTACCACCTCCTGACTCTCATGCTTGTGCTATTATCCCGTGCTCAGCACTGGCTCTTTTATTTTCTACTTTCTACCACAATAGTGTGGGCCCCGAGTCACAGTCTCTTAGAGAGCGTCTGTCTACGGTTGTTTGTGTACTCTGAGGGGGAAGGGAGGTGTGGGGGATCCACCTATATCCATATTATCAGGAAAGAAAGAATGCAAAGCATTGCAGTGCCCTGGAAGGGGGCTGCAGGCGGAGGAAGACCCAGAACATGTCTGCTGAGGTCACTGAACCCACAGCGTCACGTGAACATATATGACCATATATCCCAATACACACACGTCCAAACTGAAAGGGAAAATTCGCAATCAACTGGTAAGTTATCTCTACATTCATTCTCCATTTTAGAAAATCCCTTGGAGACAGATGGTTGGCCCACACCTGTAATCCCAGCAGTCCAGGAGGCTGAGGCAGGAGGATAGCAAGTTCAAAGCCAGCTGCAGCAACTTATCGAGGCCTAAGCATTTTAGCATAACCCTGTCTCAAAATAAAACACAAAAAGGGCTGGGGATGTGGCTCAGAGGTTAAGCGCCCCTCGGTTCAATTCTTGGTACAAAAAAAAAACAAAAATCACTTAGAGTATTAAATATCAAAATCGACCAGCTCTGCATACTTCTTTGCCTCCTTTCCATCCATGTTTATGCATCAGTTGACCAGGACGGAAGTCCAGGGTCACTGGGATCCTGTTCTATGTTCAAGTGACAGCTTGATTCACAAGTACCAGTGATGCCACCTGGTTTAAGGTCAGTGCTACAGTTAACTTACCAGACTTTATTCAGTGCCTTTGAGCCTCCATTTTTCTGATCCATAAACTGGAGTGAGCCTGCCTATCTTGCATGGCTTTAGGGAAGATAAATGAAATGTGCTTGTGATATTACAACCTGAACCATGATCCAACCAGCTAATGCTTTATTTTATTCTCCTTTTTTCCCCCTAACACTCAAATTGACATCAATCCATAAAAATCCGTTGATTTAATTATCCTACAGCTCCCATGACTGTCTTCCCAGACAAATGAACGTTTCCATGGGGCTGGAGTTTCTGAGTCTTTGCTCAGGAACTTGGGCTCAGTAAATACTTGTAGATTTAGGGAGAAAGTCGAACTACAAACTTAGAGGGTTTAGAGGAGGAGAGGATCACAGCTGTTTAACTTTGATTTTTAAGCCACACTCATGTCCCAATTACCATTTATTGCACCCTCTTCAGAAATGATCTATGTCTACATTCTTTTTTTTTTTTTTTTTTGGTCCTGGGGATTGAACCCAGGGCCTTTCATGCACATGGAAGGCAAGCACCTTACCAACTGAGCTATCTCCCCAGCCCTATGTCTACATTTTGTGTAGAGAAAATCAGAGAGGAAGGGAAGGGGACGAGTCAAAAGAAGAGGTTGGGGGAAGAAAATGAGAAACAAAGGACATAATCCTTGGCATCTCTCCATGCTAAACACCAGGGTCTGGTCACTCATCTTGACCAGAGTGCTCGTGGAAAACAAGTCAATTTAGCCACTAACTGACCCTAGAGAAAACGAAGAAGGAAGATTCCATTTGGGGAAAGAGGGAAGGGAGAAGCTCCACCTCCCACAGATCCACAGGGATGTCTGGGGATTCTCTGACATTTCCACATCATGTTAGTGTCACGTTGCAAATGAGTGAACCCGATTGAAATTTGACAGGTGTATCTCTCCTGGATTCAGGCAAGGAGATGGAAATCAGGCAGCATCTTTATTTACTGAGCACCTACTGTGTGTTCACAGCTGAGCAGCCCAGAAAGGAATATAGATCAGCTGAGCCCCAGAGAGATGAAGTCTGAGCTATGCATGATAAAGTTTGAATCAAATGTTTACTTAGAAGGAAGGAACAGGAGGGAGGAGGGGCGGGAAGGGAAAATACTGGGGAATGAGGTGGATCAAATTCTGTTATGTGCTCCTACAAATACGGCCTAATGAATCCCACTATTATGTGTCATTATAATGCACCAATTTATAAAAAAAAAAAAAAAGAAAGAAAAGAAAGCAGAAATAAGTAAGCCACCTCAAAAGGAAGGAAAAGATCCCCAGCCCCATTCTGGAGGGACAACATCTTGACCTCTTCTCAAAGGGAGTCTTATATGCAGACCCAGGTGCTGCTGGGGGGGCTGGTGGCGTGGAGGGAGATAAAAGGCTTTCTGGAGGCCTCTGACCCCGGCGTCCCATGGGAAAGGAGCCAGGAGGCTGCTGGCTGGCAGACAAGCAGGTGTGTCCCTGAGACGCTGTGGAGATTAGCTGGGGCTCAGCCAAACCTCTGCAGGAGGCAACCCTCTCCTGACTCTCTCTTGAGACCTTGGCCTTGGCTCCTGTGGCATCAAATAAGCCAGATGCAGAAGGGACGTCAACCAGGCCTTTTGTGAATCTGGGGTCCCTGAGCCGGCATCTGGACACCATCAACACACACTCAGAGCAAGGCTGCAGGGTGTGTGTCAGGAAAAGAGAGGGAAGGGCTGAAAGCCAGTGATCCGGGAGGAAGCCTCCCATGTGTTGGGATCCGTATCTTGGAAGGAAGTGTCGGCCACCCTCAGAAGACTAGGCATCACTTCTTTTTCTGGAAAACAGAAGTTCTAGGGGAAATTGTAGTGTCTGCTCTTCGGCAAAGGTGAAATTCAGAAGACTCAAGGGCTGAGAGCTCAGAGTTTTGGAAACACTAAAGAAAGGAAGCTTATCAGCAACTTCAGTGGTGGGAGGAGGGGAAACAGGTCCCCATCAGTGCAGATGTGTCAGGTTGGCACAATGTCCAAGCACTGACTTTAGATCTAACAGATCTAAAGTATGTTGGAATCCTGACCCTGCTATGCATTAGCTGTGTGACCTTGAACAGGTCATTTTACCTCTAGGAACATCCAAATTTCAACCTAAGATGAACCTAACAAGGACTTCCTCATAGAATCATTTGAGCATTAATAGGATACCTTACATAAACACTTGTCACCATATCTACCAATAGAAGGTGCTCAATAAAAGTTAAACCTCTTTTCCCCTCTCTTTCAAAAAGATGGAAAATACAATATAATAAACAAGGTACTTACTGTATAAATAAAATTTACATTGTACATTTATGTAAGATAGTAGGTAAAATCCTTACATTTTTAGACATATAGAAACTCTTTCCCAGCAAGGGTAAGTCACTTGCCCATCCTCATTCAGAAGGAAAGAATTAAGTCAAAACACAGATCTCCTGGATGATATTGTTGCTGTTTGATTGGTTCCATGAAAATAGCCTTGTACTATGTCTCAGAAAGGTCTGATTCTGGCCATGGCACAAGCTAGAACACAAACCACCCCTTACAGAGGTATCTATCAAGAAAATGGTAGGTGTAACTGTCTTTCAAACACAATGAAAACTCACCAGGAAAATGTGGAATGTGTGGGGTTTGGGTGGGGATAGTATCCATGACTTTAAGTAACAGCTTAACTGTTGAGTCTATTTTTCATTGCTGTGACAAAACACCTGAGGTAATAAACTCACAAGAAGTAAAGGTTTATTTGGGATTATAGTTGCTTGGACATGTTGCTTTGGGCCAGTTGCAAGGTAGGGAATGCATGGTGACAAAAGTCTGTTCATCTTGTTGTAGCCAGGAAGCAAAGAGAGAGAAGGAGAGAGGGGCCAATGTCCCAATATCTCCTCAAAGGCCATGCCCCCAATGACCTAACTTCCTCCCACTAGACCCTACCTCTTTTCATTTTTTTTATATTTTATTTTTATATTTTATTTTGAGACAGGGTCTTGCTAAGGTGCTTACAGCCTCACTAAATTGCTGAGGCTGGCTTTGAACTCAGGATCCTCCTGCTTCAGTCTCCCAAGCTGCTGGGATTAAAGGTGTGTGTCACCACACCTGGCTAGACCCCACCTCTTAGAGATTCCACCACGTCCTGATAGCGCCACAGGCGAGTGACCAAGCCTTCAACACATGGGCCTTTGGGAGACATTCAAGATCCAAACTATAGCAGTAACCAGGAGTGGTCTTATTTTAAACTGTGTCACACTCACATCCACATATAAAACAGTTCATCAAAATAGCTGGAAATGCAATGTCCCACTCACGGATAATAAGAACATAAGTAACTTCATTTTATTTTGTTATGGTTTAGATATGAGGTGTCCCCAAAAGCTCATGTGTGAGACCATGCCAGAGGGTTTAGAGGTGACATGATCGTGAGAGCTGTAGCTGAATCAGTGGATTAATCCACCAACATAGATGAACCAGGCAGCGACTGCAGACAAGTAGGGTGTGACTGGTGGAGATGGGGCTTATATTTTGTCCCTGGGCAGAGGCGCCCTCTCTCTGCTTCCTGGTGGCCCTGTCCTGAGCTGCTTTCCTTCGCTCCACCTTTCAGCCATGATGTTCTGCCTCAGTTTGGGCCCAGAGCTATGGAGTGGGTCAAGCGTGGACTGAGACCTCTGAAACTGTGAGTCAGAATACACCTTTCCCTGCTCTAAGTGGCTCTGGTCAGGTCATTTGGTTGCAGTGACACAACAACGTTGACTGACACAGGACTCGTGTGGATGAAAGACATGATCTCCTTACACAGCACTGCCATCACCACCCAGCCAGCTGTGCCACAGCTGGAGCCCACCAGGCAGGCACTTGGGCCAGGTGTGATAAGCGCCCAGTTATCATCACAGGTGCCCAAATGTTCCATTAAATAACCTCAGAGAAAAGGAAATAAACGGAAAGTTTAAAAAGCGCTCGAAAATAGCATTATTCTTTAACTCAAAAATGTCTGTACAGGTCTTCCCAATAGTTGAAATTTGGGGAACTTCTATAATGATTATGGTGACGGGAAATCACTATAAATGTGTTACTTGTCTTGTTCCCGTTAGAGCTGGTAAAGTTGTGTCATTCAACAAGGGTTGACTGAGCGCACTCGCCTTGTGCCAGATACACGCTCAGGGCTCACCAGACAGGGAGCAGCTGCTGTCCGCGTGCTCCTCCAGGGGAGCCCTGCGTGAGGGCGGTGTTAGACGTGGAAACAGGCACTGCACAAAACAGATCGCAGACCTAAAAGTCAGACCTGAAACTAGGAAACGCTTAGAAGATTTGGCCACCAAAAGCACAGGCCACAAAAGGAAAACTGGATAGAACTGGATGACATAAAACCTTGTTCTACTAAACAGAGAAGAGCATTTGCAAATCATCTATCTGATAAGGGATCCAAAATATACAAAGAACTGCAACAGCTAAGCCACCACAGCCATAAAAAGACCTGATTCAAACGTGGATAACCGACTTGAAGATTCGACTCTTCTCCAAAGAGCAACAAAGAACTGAGAAAATATGGATGACCTGAAACTACGCTCCACATCACTAATCATTCAAGTAATGCTCATAAAAAACGTAATGAAAGACCACCAGGCTATGGATCACAGAAAAGTCAAACACAAAACAAAAAGGGTTGATGAGAGAAGGAGATCCAGGGGCAGAATGGAGGGGCGGGGGGATGCACAGTGAATTCTCTAAAAATCATGAGACGTACATGTATAAATATACCACAGGGAATTTCACCTGTATGCATAAGTAACAAGAGCCAATCAAATATAAATAAATAGACAAGCTACAGGAATCCTAGTAAAGTAGAGGAAGGAGAAGAGGGCCAGGGAGAGGCTGGACGGCAAAGTAGGGGGGATCATGAACTGAAGTCAAACTCCACGCACGTATGATTTTGTGAAGATGAACCCAACTATCGTGTGTATCTACAAAGCTCTTATAAAAATAAATAAATAATTTAAAAGGACTGTGAATGTAGCTCAGTGGTAAAGCACCCCTGGGTTCAATCCCTGTACCCCCACCCCCGCAAAAAAAAAAAAAAAAGTATTGATGAGGACATGGGAGAATTGGGATTCTTTGTCAAATGTAAAATAAAGTAATCTCTATGAAAAATAGTGGTGGAGGCTCAACAAATTAGAAATGTAATTATTCGTTGATCCCTCAATTTCACTTCCCAAAAAAATTGAAATCAGGAACTCAAAGAAATATTCATACCCATGTTCTCAGCAGTGTTATGGTTAATAACCAAAAGATGAAAGCAAACCGAGTGTCTGTGAATGGAGAAACAAAATGAAAGACTCTTCAGCCCTAAAAAAGTGAAGGAGATTTCCACTTGTGCTCTGACATGGGTGTGCCTGGAGGGCACTGTGCTAAGTGATGTCAATCTGTCACAGAACAACAAAGGATTCCACTTAAATGAGGTAAGGAGGGTAGTTCAAATTCATGGGACAGAGAGTAGGAAGATGGTTGCCCGGAGCTGGGGAGAGGTAAGAAGGAGGAATTATTGCTTAACAGGCCCAGAGTTTCAGCTTTGCAAGATGACCAAGTTTCTGTGGATGGTGGTGACAGCGGCACACAGATGTGATTGCATTTAACAGGGCTGCATTTTTTCACTTCAAAATGGATTCAGTGGTGACTTTTATGTTAAAACAAAACAAAACAAAGTAAAACAAAACAAAACAAAAACGGATCTATTCATCACCATGCAGCAGAAGCCAGCCTAGGTCTCTCGTGTCCTGACTGATATGGCAAGGGACCCAGAGAAGCACCCAACAAATCTTAGCATTCAATGTGAAAGTAGGATCTCCAGAGCAAAGAAGAGAAAAATCCTGTTGAAGAAAACCAATCGACTGCAGAGCCCAGTCACATCTCTCCCTGGAGACCAGCAGCCTCGATGGAGCTCAAAAAAACCAGAAATGTCACATTTCTCCATTGAGAGAAGCCATGGAACGTGCCATTTCATCTCCGTCAAGTAGGTACATAGGACAGATGAAAATGTCCTAAATCGGTAACTTTCGCTTTTAACTCGAGAGGGGTGCGCTTCATGTTTCTGGCAGGGCCAGGAGGACTGAGGCACCCCGAAGGTGTTGGGTTTGGGAGACAAATATTGAACTTGCTGCTGAGAACTTACCAATTGTGATTCATCCAGGAGATCCCCGGAGTCTGGGCTCCTCTTCCGTGGTGAAGATTTCCTGAGGGGCCACTGCCTTGGAGAGATGAGACCATCGGGTGTGGGATGCAGGCATCTCCACTGAGAGAGAACGTAAGAGGGACAAATGACCCAGGGGAAGGTGCTCTGATTGACCCATGACCCCAACATTCATAGGGGTCCTCCCGATGTCCTGAGGCCCTGATGCCTTCTAGGACATACTGAAACCCTTAAAAAGCCATGCCTTTATTAACAGCATTGAACAAGCTCCATTTTAATACTCAATAATGTGCCAGGCGAGGGGCTCACATAAATAAGATACAGTCCCTGCCTTTGGTAACCTTAGATCCCAAGTGTGATGAAGCACTAATGGACGAGTTCCAGTGTCTTACTGTGGGATCTAATTTGGTTCTGTCTGTGCATGCTTAAAAAAGCGCATCCCCCTCCCCCACACCACCTCCAGATGAGAAAAGCCCATCAAAACAAAAAGTGAGGCAAGCAAGTGGCACCACTGCATACGTTTGGCTGTCTCCAACCCATGTTCCCTGATGCCCAGTGGCCCCTTCTCTGCTCTGTCTGGACTTGGTCACTGCCCAGAGCGGAGGCTGAGATCACAGGCTCCCATCCCTTCTCCAGCTGTAAGCCTTCCAGAGAGGGAACACTCCCTGTCCCTTGTCCACAGAATCTGCAGCCGTACCTTTGCTCAGAAAGGCAAGCGGCCAGCAAGTGTAAATAGCAAACCCATCAGCACCATTATCCAAACTGCAAGGCTGGCAGTATTGTCTTCACAAATTAAAAATGACACATCTCGGCGATTACAAGGCTCCCATAGACCTCACTGTCTGACATGCTGGTTCAGCCTAATTCCCAGACTGTTTCAGACACCCAAACAAATTAACACATGTTTTCAGATGATACAAAATTGTGTGTGTGTGTGTGTGCATGCACGCATTTCGAAACCACCGTTCGACCGCATTATCATCAATTAGACACTTGTCAGACGTTCACTGACCTATGAGAGGCAGCCTCTGCCAGCCCTGGGAGCATCAGCCCTGGCTATTTTTAAGAGCCAGCTTCTAGCCTTGGTCAGTGGAACGTACTAACCCTCCATGAAGAGCCCTCACTATCTTTTGAACTGGATCCACACCCCAGGCTGAATGAAGCTTTAGAACCAGCAAGAACCAGATGGCCCTCCAAGATCATTTCTGAATGTTTGGATCTGAGTCATTTGTATGCGGAAGGCTTTACAAAATAGCAATCTGGGTAACAGGCTCCAGGCTGAGTCCAGCTTTCCAGACAGCCCATCTTTGCCTACAATTGAGAAGACAAGTACAATATTGTAGAGCTCCACAAAAATATTACAGCGTTTCTCTATATGTGTAGCATCAAATACACGGAGGGCCCTTGTCAGGCTGTCACCACAATGAGAGTCCGCCATGCCGCCTTCCTCCCCTTCCCCCAGTTCTTCTCCTCTCTCTCCCTTGCACCTACAGTTTCCCTCGGAGCACAGGCAGGAAGCCAGCTTTGTGGATCAGCCAGCAGAGGGTACTACAATACTGGTGCAATAATCCAAATCACAGCAAATTCAGAGCCGAAACAGACTCAGACTAATTAAAATGGGCTTCAGTTTTATTATGCGCTAGGAGTTCCTCGCCAGAAAGAGGAAGGCTGTGGGATGGAAGAGATGGAAATAAAACTGGTAGACAGGACCAGCTCATTCAAGGAAGAGGAAAGGCAGGAATGTGATCCAGGATCACAAGTCCCAGGGGTGGGGCAGACTAGGCTCCAAAGTAGGGAGGGACCTAAAATAAGGGTTTGGCCTTGCAATCCTGCTTCTTAGTATTCACCCTAGAGAAAAGAAAATTTACAGTCATACAAGTACATGCACGTGGATATTCATAGCATTCTATTTATGACCACGTAAAACTGGGAAAAATCCAAACGTCCTTTAATCTGTGAATGGATAAACCAGGGGCAGTGTTGCCACACGAGGAGTATTACTAAGCAACGAAAAGGAACAAATTGTGGACACATACAACAACGTGGATGAATCTCAGGGGCATTAGGTGGAATAAAGAAGTCATTATTTTAAAAAAAAGTCACACTCACAGAATTGCATTTACATGACATTCTCAACAGGTCAGTGGTTGCAGGGATGGGGAAGAAGAGGAAAGCACACCATAAAGCAATGAGAGGGAAAAATTGTCCTGAGTGATAAATGTTCTGTATCCTGCTTTTGGTGGTGAGTGTATGAATCGATACATGACTTAAATCTATAGAGCTGTATTCAAAAATACAAATTTCAGGGCATGTTCATTTTTAAAAATAAAAATTTTAAAAACATATTTTTTAACATAGCAAAAACAAGAGTCAGGCACAGGGGTGCACATCTGTAATCCCAGTGACTCAAGAAGCTGAGGCAGGAGGATTGTGAGTTCAAAGCCAGCCTCAGCAACTCAGCCAGAACCTATCTCTAAAAAAAAATATTAAAAAAGGGCCAGGGATGTGATTTAGCACCGCTAAATAAATAAATAAATATTAAGAAATAAATAAACAAGCAAATAATTAAATAAATACATAGAGAGGCACATTCATGGTTGTTCTCAGAATGTGCAGACAGGTAGAGCACGGCAGTCCGGATCAGAGTTGAGCCCAGAAGGATAGGCTAACAGGAACCAGGTGAGAGCAGCCCCCACAGCCAACAGTTCCTATGCACAGAGGCATCTCACCGAGTCCAGCAGCTCAGCGGAAGGCACCAGAGGAGCCAACAAGCCCGACACAGTGGTGTTACTCTAATCCCAGAGTGTGCCCACCTTTAGGAACCATCTCCAGATGGCTCCAGCCACAGTGCTCCTCGCAGCTTGGGTAAGTCATCTTGCCAGACTTCTCCAGAAGGAAGTGGGCTTGGGATCCTACATAATTCTTCATCTCCCTGGTACAGTTCATGCCCTGGGCTCCTCTGTGTGTGGTATGTTTTGTAACCACACACAGAGGAACCCAGGGCATGAACTGTACCAGGGAGATAAAGAATTATTTTGTTAATTCTTAAGTGAGACCATGGGCCCCTCAAAGACAGACTTTGCCTCATCCTCTGAACCCCCAGCACAAAGCAAAGGGATAATTTCAGTGGATACTAAATAAATAATTCTTCAGGCTGGATTCAGATTAGCCATCATCTTCTTAGTCCCAGCCCTGGGAAGGGTGGTGAGGCGCCTCCATCACCACAGCACATGGCGCGTGCCACCCATCATTGGATGACCTGCTTAGGTGTCGTCTCTCCAGCGCGACTCTCTAAGCTCCTTGAGGGCAGGAGCTGTGTGAATGCCTCTTGCCTGCGCCATGATGCACAGTGCCTGACACATGGTTCTCCTCACAGGTGTCCTGGAACAACTCAACAGATCCTTCTGTCTCTCCTGTTGTTGTCACATCCCTGTCTGCCCCCTGAAGGAGTCAACACCCATGACAGAGACGAACAGCCTCAGCCGACTTCTCCATCTCACTTGCCCATTAGCTTTGGGCGGGTGTTTAGTTGAGAGGGCAAGGGACCAACACAAGAGAGAGAAATCTCCTCTAACCCTCTTGTTGACAGACGAGGACCCTGGAGCCCCAGGGAGGTCTGGAAGCCCAGTGTGGACTCCTGCCCCAGGCCTGCATCAGGTCCTCACCAGCTCTCCTGCTGGGAGGTCTTCCCACCTGTCCTAGGGAGAGGACACCGTCTTACACTCAGGAGAAAGCAAGACAAAGGGGATCCCACAGCATCCTGTCCTCATTCACTGGAAAATCTACTGCCTCCCTCAACCTTCCATTTCTTCTTCTTGCTATTGTTGATTTTCTCAGAAGAACTGTGCACTAGTTCTTGTATCTAATTCCTGTGTCAGCCTTCTTTTATTCAATGTGGAAACTGCCAATTGAAAAAAAAATAGAGCTCACATCTCTCCAATCACCTCTGAGACCTCGCCGTGTTCTCCATCTTTGCCTAACTTGGGAGACTCAGAATCTGAGGGAGGACTAGCTCACATTTCTCCCATGTGGGTCTCTTGGATTGAGTGGGATGGGAGAAAAATCTTGGTTGAGAAACTGAGATCGGTGTATTGGTTCAGCTCTGCTGATACCTGGATGGGAGATTTGGGGTAAGTCTCTTCCTTTCTCTGAGTGTCGATTGCCCCTATAAAGTGCGTCAGTTGGATCAGAAGATCTCAAGGAACTTTGTAGTCTGACAGCATTACGTTTCTATATTTAATCTTAAATGTGGATGGGAAATAATTATGCACAAAAGACCTGGTAATTTGTAGTTTGATTCAACAAATAGGTACCAAGCATCTAGTCTGTTTTCAGGCTCCATGCTAACCAGGAGGGATAGGAAAATAATTAAGAAAGAACACTGCCTTAAGGGCACACAACCAACGGGTCAGAACAGGAGCTGGGAGCTAAGGGACAAGGCACACTGTTCAACTTGGAACAACTTGAGCCATCTATTTAACCTCTCGGAACCTATTTCTTCTTCTATAAATTATGAATAACAATGGATCCTGCTAGAAGTAAAGAATAAATGGGAGTACACTAGTTTTATGATTAAGTCGTTTATTTTATCATCTTGTCCTATTGAAACAGCATTTTTTCTTTCTCATCCATTCCTTTTTGCAAATGTTCTCCATTTTGAACCTCCACATCTCTCAGACTGAATATCCCACTAATGCTTTGAGATACCACTCAGATTCCACTTATCCAAGACTTACCTGTCTACTCCAACCAACACAGATAGGTCTCCCTTGCCTCCTGCTTTTTGCTGCTTTTAATGGTTACTTTGATGGCTATTTCCTATTGCTTCACAGTTGACCTGTGTTTATATGCTTTTTTTGGGGGGGGAGGGGTACCAGGGACTGAACCCAGGGGCACTCAACCACTGAGCCACATTCCCAGCCCTATTTTGTAGTTTATTTAAAGATAGGGTCTCATTGAGATGCTTAGTGCCTTGCTTTTGCTGAGGCTGGCTTTGAACCCATGATTCTCCTGCCTCAGCCTCCCAAGCTGCTGGCATGTACCATCATGCCTGACAGTTTATATGCTTTTATGCCCTTCTCAATGCCAGCTTCTTATGTTACCAATTGCCTACCTCAAGTTCTATGTGTATCAAATAGACTACATAATTTTATCCACAGATCTTGTTCCTCCTCTGGGGGCTCCTCTGAGTCCTGTAAATGAAATACCTGGATGTTTTTGCTGTTTCCTCTCCAACATTCCTGCCTCTAATCTGTCCAACTTATTTCAAACCCTCATGCCTCTCTCAGATCCATAAGTCCATCCTTTCTCATCTCTGCTGTCAGAGCCTTACTTGAGCATCTCTTGTTTAGACCAATGCAAGAGCAGAGGGAGGGATGAAGCCCATCACCTAGCCAGCCTTTTCAAAATATCCTTGCTTACATTCCCATTAACCCACAAGACGTCGGAAGCTTGGTAGAAGGCGAAGGCTTTTGTATTTTGCAAAAGCTTCCCAGGTTGCTCTGATACACTGCTCATCCCAGTTGAAAACCATTGTCAAAATCTTTCTTCTCCTCCATCTCTTTCCTCCTCTACTGCCCAAGTTATTTTTTTGAGACCTCCTGTCCAATAGCAATGACCTTTTATTGCCTTTCAGATACAAACACATGGACAAACAACAGATTCCTCCCCCTGGCTTTCACACTCTGGCCCCCGGCCATTTTCCTGACCTTGTTTCCTCCATTTCCTTCCATACCCCATAGATTTCAGCCAAACCAAACTAGACCTTGTTCAGCTAACACACCACATCCTCTCACAAACCCAGGCCTCCTTCTATGCCAGCTCCTCTTGGAATTCTCTCCTGTTCTCATCTCACTCAGCCTGAGAAAATTCTACTTAATTTTCAGTGCAAATTGGATGCCACTTCCTCAATGAAGACTTCACCAATTCTTACCCTTTTTCCAGGAAAAATGTGTCTCTCCTTCCTCTGGGACTTCAAAGCAAAGGTCCATAATTTGGGTGGGCACTGAATAAGTAATTCTTTAGGCCTCTCACAGCTCTGTGAAGTGTTAGCGAGGTTCCTGTCACCACAGCACAAAACACATTCCATGTGTCACTGGAATGACCTGCTTATGAGTCCACATCCTTCAGGAGCCCGCAAGCTCCCGAAGGCAGGAGCCATGCATACATCTCCCCCGCCCCTGTGGCGCATTGTCCTGAAAGACAGTCCTCCTCGGGCATGTTCTGGAACAACTAAACGGCGTGCACAGTCATTTCTTTCAGGATGGTAAATTCTTCAAACACCTACTGCATGTTCTACTCTCACACTTTCCACAGCATGTGCTGCAAGGGTCCAGAGCAAGCCTTCAACAAATACTAGTCAATGGACAAATTCTTATTGAATATTCCTGAATCAGCTCAATCCTGCCGATGAGAGGATGTTATGTCCCCTTAGCTGTTTCCCAGGAAAGGAAGGGTTTAGTTTTTCTGTGGCTCCGCCCCCACGTACTACCCTGCATATGTCCTGTTACTTTAGCATGATGAGTCAAGTCGCAAGAAAGTCTGGATCTATCACTATTCCATTTCTCACCTCATTGGCCCAGACCTGTCACTTTGCTCCTTTCCAATCACCCCAATACATTCACCAAATCACCATGTGTCATATTAACCTTGTCCATTTAAAAAAAATTTAAATTAAAAAAAAAGTTTGAGAGGACATAAAATGTGCAGGAAAACTCAAAATACTGCTCACTTGTGCAAAAGCTCCATGCAAACCCAGCTGAGGGTTGGACCACAGCTAATGCACTCATAATACATAGGTCTGTTAGATAATCTTCACACCATCATTATTAGAATAAGAGTTATGAAGACTCTGTGTGCTATTTTTTATTTAAGCAATAATAATAGGCCTCATGTTTCTTAAAAGCACAAATATTAACACAAGCTATTTTTCTCCATTGTTTATACACAATAACACAAATGTCCTTATTGAGTTTCTAAACTAGTCAACCACTCTTGAATGCCTGAGTTAAACTTAGTTGATATCACCATCCAAAATGTTAACTACTGAGCAACCAATAAGGAGAGAGAGAGAGTTTTTCTGGAAGAAATTACATCAACTTGAATTAATAAAAAGCATAAGCTCAATGTTGATCATAACACATTGACTAGGAGGAGGGGTGGAAGACATAGCTGCCATCAGATCACATCAGAGTAGCAGAGGTGTCAAAAAAAATCTAGATGTTTTTTTCAGATAGGTCTAGAATGAAACTACTTGGAAGCAGAAACTAATGATGTCGTACTCCTTATTTAAAGTAAAACTATAGGATATGAGTGAACTTTAACTCACATTTTATGGTTTTCTTTAAAAGACCCCAGAGTCCTGAGCATTATGAAATTCTATGACCTAGGATAGATGGTTTCCCTCTGCAGTGAGGTCATTTGTGCACTTATCTGCAATGCAGTATATAAGGCTCCTCTGGAAAGAATGAAATGAAGTCAAGGATCCAGGAAATACTACAGGTTAGTTCTGTAAAACCTGACACTAGGCGAAAGAAAAAAAAAAAAAAAGATTGGTAAGGGCTTGAATGATCATAACTGATTGTTTACACATCCAAAATCCACTGGCATAAAAAGGACGATGTGGCACACCCAGAATAACTAATCCTAACCAGGGAAGGACAGGTCTTGGTAAAGGTCACGTGATCTGAGTTGCCATTTCAAATCATTTCTCATGTTAGCAATAGTGAAAAACAAAACATTTTGAAAGTTCAATCATTTTCATGTTGTCATCCTAATGTCCCTGTGCCCTATTTTTCTCAAAGATTTACATGAAAAGAAAGTTTGAAATTACCTAAATGTCTCAAATGTGTAAAAAATGTTGATTCTCTGTCAGGAAATGGGTCCCTGAAACCAGCAAAGGATGTCATATTGAAACAACTTTCCCAGTTAACTGTTTCTTTTGAAAAGTTTTTAAAATTTAATTTGTTTAGTTTTCAATTGTACTAAGATTATATGTATTTAAGGGGTACCATGTGATATTCCAATACGTTGTATAATGTTCAGACCAGGAATATGTATATCTAGATCTTCAAACATTGATCTTTTCTTTATATGAAAACATTGATCTTTCATTTATATGTACTTCTTTGAAGTACACAGGACATTATTGCTATCAATAGTCACCCTACTTGTCTGACAGAACACCAGAACTATTTCTCTCATCTAAATTAACTTAGTTAAGTGTGAGATGGTTACGGGCCCATTTGGGTCTTTGGACCCACTCAGCAGCCCAGGAGCATCAACTGAACTCCTGTGCATCTAAAGGGTAACACTGCAAAGTAACACTCTTGAAAAACAAGGACCTATGCAGCTGGTGGGGGAGCATAGGTCTTGGTCTTAGCCCATGATCCAGCACCATGCTTCCTAATCTTGGGTAAGCCAAAATCCTCTCAATTCTTCACTGTCCCTTGATGTATGTCAGAAGGAGAAATCATTCTCTCTAGAGGATAAAGAGAAAGTCAATTTTGATAGCCAAATGACTTGAACTTCTTGGGAAAAGATTTTGGGCAATAACCTGTTTCTTTCAACAAATTGAGCAGTGTGAATAAAATGCATTTATTCTATGAGTTCTGGACCTAGGTTTAGTTAACCTCTTCTCACTGGGTAATAGCACTGGTGTTTCTAGCAGGTTTTATTTTAGCTCTCTCCTGCCAGGAGTTGGGATAAGGATGGGGCAAGAGGACCCAAAGGAATGGGGGTTAGTGAAAGGGATTTATGGATGCAAGATATTATAATATTACAAAATTTTTAAAGGTTTGCTATACTGAGATATCCCTTTTAATACCCTCCTACAAACTTCCTTTTTAGCAGTTCTGGGGAGAAGACATCTTATGAATCTTCTCATCCTTCCAAATCTACACCCAGAGAAGTAGAGGGATCATTTCCTCCAAATCCTCATTGTCTCGTTTCCATATGATTTCACGTTAAATGAGAATGGAGATTTTATATATATGCACGCACACATACATATATATACACACATACATATATTTGCATGCATATGTGTATGTTGTGTGTGTATATGTGTGTTTACATGCATGAGTGTATGTATGGTATGTATGTATACATCCATATCAACTATAGAAATAATATAATTATTTTTAAGGAAGTCCCCCAAATCTATAGTTCTCCTTGCCAGTCTACCTAAATAGAATAGTACCTATCCCATGCCCCCCCACACCTCCAAGAAAATGGGGGGATAAAGCACCTCTATAGAGCCAGGTATGGTGGCACATGACTGTAATCCCAGCAGCTCAGGAGGTTGAGGTATGAGGATCACAAGTTCAAGGCCAGCCTCAGCAACTTAATAAGGCCCTAAGCAACTTAGATGAGACTCTTCTCAAAATAGAAAATAAAAAAAAGGGCTGGGGATGTAACTCGGACATCCCTAGTACCAAAACAACAACAGCAACAACACAACAAAACCTATAGATATTTTCCATATTTGCTTGTTTTTAAACCCAACACCTAGAGTACAAAATGTCACCTCTAAAAGCCCTTTGGCTAGTGTAACAAACCATTAGGTGCCTTCCTTTGGCTACCCCAGATATCACAGAAACTGTTTGGTTGTGCTGATTGATTGGCACTGCAGAAATTCTCCCCTTGGCAAATGAGTGTCGCATTCCTTATGAGTGGGAGGAGCCCTACATCACATATGAAGTTCAGGAGCCTTGTATCTATGGAGGCATCATGCAGTTAGGTAGCGGAAGGCATGCCAGCCATTCCAAAGTGGGAAGTCCCCTGTTGTCTTCCAAAATGGGAGAGGAAAAAAAAAAAAAAAAACAAGGGCTTTAAAAGGTGGTAACTCTGAAAGGTGTGTCTGCTACTTAACTGTGGAGTCTCAGTGACAAATATTCTTATGAAAAACAAATTTTTTTCAACTAGTGAGGGGACTGGACGTGAGTTCATTATTTGGGGCTGTGCGCTGCTATTGCAGTGCCCAGGGCATTGTGGGTAAGAAGGAGTAGCCTATCTTGCTTTGTCTTCTGTGTTCACGTACGTGTGATTTTTGCTGATTCTTGGTAAGATGGTCTCCTTTATTAAAAGCCAGAAGTTATTATTTTTCTCCCTCTTTTGTTTTAAATGTTTGCAATCTTAAGGCCTGGATGATTAAAATTCGCAGATAACATTGTGACTACTCTGTCTGTGTTCAGTATGTAAAAATATTGGAGGTGGAGCAAATCCAGTTTTAAGAAATACCTAGGTTTGGTCTACTGTCTGATTTGAAAGTTTTCTGTACACTGAAACGACTACAGAGATTTGTGAGAAATAGTTGGATTAATGTTTTGAACTTGAACCTGTACTTTAAAAATGTCTGGATATGAATCTTGGCCAGAAGCTTAGCTGTTCCTTTCAAGTTGTTCCAGAAGAGGTCAAATATCAGCAGAGGGCACAGGCTATGAGATGGGGTTCCCTCCAAGTCTGTTCCTGTGGGTGTGAGCATTCCTCCCAGCTCCGTGGAGAACTACACCATTTGGAAGTGCAAAAAGAACTACTTTAGACTGCTTTAATCACAGAGACCCTGAGCCTTTCATTTGCCTCTTTGTCTCTTCTGGTACTTTAAATGGAAAGACTACCCAGCCTTGTAATATTTCAGCCACATTCCCCCCCCCATTACCAAAGTAGAGATGATCAGAAGATGGGGCTCTGCTATCGTGTCAAAGTGCTCTGAAGAAGATAGTAATACCAACTTCCCCTTTCAAAAGAGTTTTAGGATCATTTGTTTTAATTTGACTTTTGAGTAAGCCTCAAGTGACTATTCAAAGAAAAAAAAATTAAACATGTAACTTTATCACAAATAAATTTCCTTTGCACAAAAATCCTGGCCTGGGATTGCTGTAGGGACCATGCAGATGCATGCTGGAAGTTAAACAGTGAAACTACCAGGGTGGCCGCAATTAAATTCAGACTTGTATTCAAACCATGGCCTGCTCTGCATTTCTTCAAGAAGTTTGCTTTCTATAGACATTTCAAACTGTCCCTTCACAAAAGAGAAGCAGGGTGGCTCAGTCTGAGTCCCCTAAAATAAGGCAGTGAGTACATAAAGGGAGAGAATATATTTGTAGTGTTCCAAACCAGATGCTCATGTATGTGAGATCTCAGACTTCCAATTTAGAGTATTTTCTTATGGAATCCAAAAGTTTGTCCACCCTCACATTCACAGACAGACTATAATCATTATTTGGACATGAAAGAAATCGTAAGTTCATATTGAAGACCAACCCACCGGCATGTGTTATAAAATGGAATGGCTGCTCAAAAGAAAAATTTTCTTTTTCAGTCTGTACATATATCCATACCCTTTAGACTTGAAATTAATTTTAGAAATAAAATGATGAATATTTGGCAAATTCTGAAAATAGCCAAAGGGTCTTGGACTCAAGTCAGAAGTTGAGAGGGGAAAAATTGTCAATTTGAAATGATTTTCCTTAAATAATTGTAGGTACTGTAATATTTAGAAGGGGAAAAAAAAAGGACAGAGAACCATTTATAGGTATGTGGTTTCTCTAAACTAAAATCAAGTTTGTAAAATGTGTAAATGTGTAGGTTTTTTAGCTAAATTGTTTGAATCTGCTCCTCTGATTCTTTCTGTGTAAAACCACTTTGAAATAAAAGTGATTAAAAATTGCATAAAGTTAAGTGGCTGAGAAAATTCCCAGCATTTTCATGTTATGTCAAATGTTCATTTGAAATACTTTCCTATAAATATATTTTGGTATTGCAACTCTGCAACCTTTGAAAACTTTGGGGATTATCAGGAGTTGGCCTGTTCAAAGAAGATAATCACTCGTGCATAAATGTCACCCAAAAGAGCAGCTATGTTTAATGTACAAAATAACATAATACTAAGACTTACAGCTACATAAACAATGGTCACTATTTTTTTTTTTTTTTTGTAATGTTCATCAGAAAGTAATCACACAAATTTCACATGCAAACTTAAAGGATCTGAAAAAGACAATCTCGGATTCAGGCTGAACTTGTTTCAACATTTGAGCAAATCTCAAACAGCAGATCTGGCCTTCCTTAAAATTTCCATCCAGTTGCTACACTGAACCAAATATAAACAAATGGGACGCTTGACAGATGATTAAGATCTTTCTCATGATTTTTTTTTTTTAAACTGAAAATACAACAGAAAACAAATATCACCACGGAAGTCCTTCAGAAGAAACTGCCTTTGGCATCTAGGCAGGAGCAAGCAAGTCTCCAAAGCCTCTCCCTCCATCTCCCACCAGAATCCTCCACTCTTACTGTTTCCTAATTTTGTGGACTGCATTGCTGAGCTGTTTATCAAAACAGTGTGCAGGAAAAAAAAAACGGCTCCACTCTACTACTCCACTAACTCTTGCAATTTTCTCCCTCCTCCTGGACAGAGGCCACTAGGAAAGGAAAGCCTCAGGAAAAAAAAAAGCAGAGCAGTGAAAGCAAAGAAACAATAGACAACCGTGGCTTTGACAATGCCTTCCCTCAGCCCTCTTTCTGCTCCTGCTGTGACACTTGCATTCAAGAGCAAGGGCGGCTGCCATCAGATGCATGGACAATGGATTGAGGAATACAAGGCAGGGGGGAAAAAAGGAAATCAGATGAATTCTGAGCTAAGATGGCAGGGCTCTCACCTTTTCCGTTTTTTTTGCGAATAGTCTGGATGGAGGCGTCCCGCAGAGAAGAAATAAAAAGGGTGTCTGAATTGTTGGATGGTTCTGAAGCCTTCTGCATTTGCAAACGCTTTTTAGAACTATTTGCAGGGGTATACTTGCTGCCAGCCATCTCTCTCTCTCTCCTTCTCTCTCTCTCTCTCTCTCTCTCTCTCTCTTCCTCTCTCTCTCTCTCTCTCCCCACTCTCTCCCTCTTTCTATCTTTTTCTGTCTCTCTTCTGTTTTATGTCCTGCTATCTCCATCACACCTCTATTAGTACCAAGACTTTCTGCCTGTGTGAGAGTGTGCATTCCTTAATGTTCGAATCAAGACACACACGTCTGCATGCATTTCTAATCTAAGGAGCCTATGGCGGTTACTACAACTATCAATTAGTCAGCAATAGCTGAGACCCTCACCGCCTCTGAAGGAACAAAGGTGGAAAGGCATGCAAATACTCCAGCACCTGGATCGCACAACTTGCTGGCTACAAATAACGGCACCTTTCCCCGTTTTCTTTTCTTTTCCTTTAACCCTCAAATCTATGCAATATCACAGGTTATTAATAGATCCAGCTGCATCATTAGGCGTGGAGTGTCTATAAGCATACATGTTTCATTGGTATCCTTGGGAATAAAATGTATTAAGCTGAACTGAAAAGCCTGGTGACAAATAAGAGTTTCTGGCACATGTGACCCTTGCTTCATTTTCAACTACTGCCACTAAAACTGAAAATAACTATGTGGTAGAGTTCTTTGTCCATTTCAGTGGCTGCTATAAAAGAAGCTAAGAAAATAATGTGAAGAAAAGGCAAAGGCGGGATTCAAATGTAGAAAAGCATACAAGAGAGGATGAATTCTCAAGCTTAGATTTTGGTTCACATCGGGTGGGTTGGTTTTATTTTGGAGGGCTGGTTATCCATGTGTGCATGTGTGTATTATTTCAGTTGCACACTGTAACAGCTTATGTCAGACATGTGTCTGTTAGCTTGCATAGGATATATTCTATGTTAACCCACTGAAACAAAATAAAGCATTCTTTTATCTCATTTTACAGAAACCTCAAAAATTTTTTAAAAAATTACCCTTTTGAAAAACAATGCACTCATTGCTTTTCAGTGTTCAAGGACATCAAAATATTGCTAACTTGAATATATAAGGAGAAAGAGGGAGGTATAAGGAACAGCTGATCCTCCTCACTTAAATATGGATAATTTCAAATGGAATGGTGTACTTTGCATCTGATGTGATCTGTGATTTTGTTCCTCTTTTCTGGTGTATGAAAACAGGAATTTCTTTCCTTGGGACTTCTTGTTAGAACTAAAATTATTTCAAACAGCATGCAGAAAGTATCTTGAAGGCTAATATTGTTCTCCAACTCTACAAACAAGATAGATGCACAGCCTCACCTGAAGACACATATTTACAGCCTGACTGCAGAAGGGCTGCCGGGCAGCAGCGCTTTATTTCCCTCTGCTATTTATTCCTATTCTTGGAACTATCGCTCCAAAGAACAATTTTTATTTTCTTTCTTCCTACACAAAATAGCCCCACCATAAAAAATTTCACCCCTTTTAACATGTGAGGGAAGCACAGAAGCTGAGAAATTTGGAGCTAATGCTCCAAGAGAGAAAAACCCAACAATAGAGCAGAAAAACTGAGTTGCAGGGACGGGGCATGAGAGTCTAGCAAGCTTTCCTAATGAGCGGAGGTGTTACAAATCGGGAGAAAGGATCCTTATCAAGACCAAGTGGGGTAAAGAGGGGGGCCCAGGAACCCCTCCAAACCCTGTCAGTTAAGAGAGAAAAAAAAATCCTAACAAGGCTGAAAGGGAGAAAAGAAATGGTGCTAAATAGCCGGCGAGGTGACCCACCGTCCTGTTCGCTCCTTGGCTCTTGCCGAGGGGAATAACAGCCACAGCAGTGACAACGGAGGTCTAACGTGTCAGGTGCAACCTCTGCCCAGTGCTGTCTACCTCCCAGACAGGAGAGAAAATCATGCCTGAGACAGGACACAACGGGAACAAGCAGGCGCCATCATCAAGTCACAGAGCCATCAGCACCGGCTGGTCTATGAAAGCCTTGGATCAAGGGTCCCATTCAAAGGCAACGAAGACGCAGAGACAATGGCAAATCAAAACCTGGCAGGGCTTCTGGAATAATTTAATTCCTCTCTCCAGAATTTAGATGCTATAGCAAGAAACACAGGCGAGAGCTCCTTCACACCAAGGCGTGAGCATATGCCTGCCTCTCAGTGCATGTATTTTTAGACACAATATCATGGGTAAGGCAGCCTGTGCACTCAGCAACAGCATTTGCTTCCCTACGTTGGTGCAGCCTTCTTTCCACGCTGAGAGCATCTGATGAGCAGAGGAAGCAGTCCACATTGCTCACCAAGCCAAAGGTCAGGGAGGAGGACCCCAAACCAGAATCCATTGTCTCTGTGCTCAGAGAGCATTAAATACATTTTCAAGATGTGTTCCAAAATGAGGTCATGCTGTGTGGCAATGTATTCACTTCCTATCTTTCCACATCTGAAAGCAAGACCAGGAATAGAAATCACACCTTGAGAAAGGCAATTGCAAATACCAGAGACCGAAGGACAAAAATATTGGAATGGGACATTTATTATTAATAACATGCACTAAACTTTTAAACTTCCTTAAACAATAATGTTCATGAAGACCAAGAGCAGGATGGAATTTTATGGCAGATTTAGAAATGCTTTAAATTTGGATATTCTTCCCATTCACTTCAAGCCTCGAATACTTAAAATAACAAACACAACAG
The DNA here is from genome assembly GCF_052094955.1 of Ictidomys tridecemlineatus. Lineage (NCBI taxonomy): Eukaryota > Metazoa > Chordata > Mammalia > Rodentia > Sciuridae > Ictidomys > Ictidomys tridecemlineatus. The sequence continues at coordinate 105,213,853 of NC_135480.1, forward strand.
AAAACTAGCCCAGCTCATTAAAATGTGATAAACTAGAAAGCAAAGAGATAAGCTTTGCCTTTGTGAACAAATTAAACAATCTGGTATATTCTTGTCTGATCTGGAGAATATTCCCCTTCACATGGAGATTAAAATATTTTAAAAGACTCCCTTAAATTTTTCATATTAAACTGCTTATGAAATATGTATGTGGACATATTTGTACTTATACAAAATTCTCATGTTAATTTAAATTTATGGGAAAAATCCAAAGAATAGTGGGTCAAACAATAAAAAAATATATAGATAACATAAAAACATCCCTAACCACATAACAATCTCTCTAAAGTTTCATATACTTGCAGAGTAGAGTTGGACTGAATGGTGATGAATAAAAATAATGTTTCAAAACAATATTGCAAATGAAATTACTTAAAAAAGAACAAAATAAAAAAGAACAAAATGCCTACCTCCCATATTTTTGAGTCAGAATTTGTTTTTGTCTGAATTTTTTTTTTAATGTTGTATATGGGTAATCTATAAAAGGGAGTTACAGGATGGATTTTTTCCAACTCTGCAGATAAGCATCCTGAGTTTTTATTTTCCTTTAAGGGTAGAAACAGTTTACAATTTCACATTGTAAATCTCACTAGCACTGAATGGCGCTCTCACAAGGATTGACAAAGGAAGAATAATTCATGTCAGACCAAAAGACTTCTTTCAGTCAGTTTCACGCAGTTTTCTCCCAACAGATCTGGGCCAAAATGAATGTAGAATCTCGAGCTGAACTATCCATCACATTTGCCTAGTCTTTCAATTAATGACACTGCAATCAGATCGATAGAATGTAATAAGAAAAGAGCTTTGCATTTCTATACCTATTAATTCGCTGAGTAACTCCAGCAGTAAAACGTGACTTGAAAGGAAAAGCACTCAAGGAAAATGAATTCTCCTAGCATCCTGCGCAGTGACTCCCTGACCTGAAAATGAACACCAGAGCTTCCATCTTCCAACCAGGGTTATTAGGATGTAAAGATCACATTGCATTTTCAAGATCAAACTTACTCTTTTCCTACGAGATCCTCTGCAATACACTAACGCCACCCCAGGTCTAATCAAACAGGTCATTTTTCAGAATTTTGCAACAAACGTCCTTGAGATGCCTGGGAGGGAAGCCGTTGTTCTCCACTTCCTGGGCCACCCTGAACTACCAGATTTCTGATCTTGGTTTTCTGTGATATTCTGCACAGAGGAATTGGGTTTAGAAAGGACCAAACAGAGAAAGAATGGTGAGAATGCTCA